>NC_055701.1:27723810-27926310 GCF_017639745.1 Melanotaenia boesemani
AGAGCCTCCTCACTCTCAGCTGTCCACCCCATCACTGTATGTGGGACCACAGCCTGTGTACAACAGGTTTATACACAGGCTGGAGATGTATAATATGATGATCAGCTCTCCCTAGAGGAGGAAGGGGGATGCAGAATATGCCTCCCTAGTGTTGGCAGAAAACAAGTCCAGTATTTTATTGTCTCTGGTGGGACACGTGACTTGTGAATGTTGGCAGAACAACTGATGGAGAGGCATGACCGAAGTCCCCAGAGATGAGGAAGAGGGCCTATGGGTGCTGCATCTGCAGCCTGCTTGTGAGCGAGAGCAGGGTGTCACGCTATGTCCATATTAGCAGAAGGGGGCATGTACTGCTATCATAAATGGGTGTATTGTACATATCTTAATGAACAAAAAGATAACTGGATTAATCATTCAGAAGCCTTAATTTAGGTGTAAACCAGGTGCGAAAAGGCGTGATCAAGTTCAGAAAACTGTCGAGACTATTGTTATATTAGAAACTGTGTAATTACAGACATAAAACTCAGCCAGGGTTACCTAAACAGGCTCTGGGTGGCAAAGCTGATGGCTGATCCAGTGGACGTTCCTCCGCTCATGTAGGAGATCCTCTGCAGAGCGTTGATGGTCTCCTCTTTGCTGGGGTGGTCAAACAGCCCAAACTCCAGCTTCTGGTCATAGGTGAATTGAACTGCACCTGCAGCACAAACACACTCAGTCATCCATCCATCCATCCATCCATCCATCCATCCGTCCATCCGTCTGTCCGTCCGTCCATCCATCCGTCCATCCATCCATCCATCCATCCGTCCATCCGTCTGTCCGTCCATCCATCCATCCATCCATCCATCCATCCATCCATCCATCCATCCATCCATCCTTCGATCCATCCATCCATCCATCCATCCATCCTTCGATCCATCCATCCATCCATCCATCCATCCGTCCATCCGTCTGTCCGTCCATCCATCCGTCCATCCGTCTGTCCGTCCGTCCATCCGTCCATCCATCCATCCATCCATCCATCCTTCGGTCCATCCTTCCATCCATCCATCCGCCCAACCGTCCATCCTTCCATCCATCCATCCGCCCAACCGTCCATCCGTCCATCCATCCTTCCGTCCATCCGTCCATCCATCCTTCGGTCCATCCTTCCATCCGTCCATCCATCCATCCATCCTTCGGTCCATCCTTCCATCCATCCATCCGTCCATCCATCTGTCTGTCCATCCGTCCATCCATCCATCCATCCATCCTAGCAACAGGAAGTCACTGCATGTTGTAAAGCTGACCAACACGAGTTCCCACATCTGAGACGTCAAAGCTCCGGGTGATTCCTGCCAGGAAGTCCAGGACCAGCTGGAAGTTTCCTTGTCCGACACTAGATGAGCCGTCAATGAGGAAGCCAATGTTCACAGAGTTGTAGCAGGTTTTACCTAAAAACAAATTAGACTGAGTTGATGGGAAAACGCAACTCTTAATTTGAATTTTTTTCTTCATTTCTTCTATTTTTAATTTAAAAAATGCTGGAATATTTTCCTTGCATGGATAGACGGCAGCTGGAGGTAAGTCTTACTGCAGAGTAGATCATCCAGCGAGCAGAGTCTGTTGGTCAGGACTCGGACATGTTTGGTGGTGCTGAACCAGCTGGGGATGGAGTAACTGAAGAAACTGTTATCTTTACACACCACCTGCAGGAAAATAAGAAGAAATTCTCTCATCAGCCCAGACTGCTCAGTCTGGACTAACTGGTCATTATCAAGTCAACTTTATTTATGAACACATTTGAAAACAGCAGGTGTTGACCAATGTACTGTACAACTTTAAAAGAAATTAATAATACAAATAACAGATAGAGTACAAAATGACAGTAAAACAACATAAAAGAAGTAAAAGTAAGAAAAGGACAAGTATTAAAATGAAAATCAACAAAAATGCTGAAGCTCAGTCTGGTTTGAAAGCAGAAAGTAAAAATGGGTTTTGGACCATCCAGGACTCCTGAGGAGAGTCTGTCTGTTGCACTTTCGAGGGATGTATATCTAAGTATCAGCACGATACTCAGAGATGCCATATTGTCTAAAAAGAGAACCTAGAGGAAGCGTGAAAAGAAAATTGGACCCAGAATGGACAAGTGGGGAACCCCAGAGGAGAAGGGGGAGAAGAGGGGGATAACAATGTTAACAGAGAAATGTCTATTCGTAAGATATGATTTAAACCATTTATGCGAGGTTCACTTGGTTTCAACACTTTATTCAAGCCAAGAAATTAAAATTCTGTTATTACCTGTATCAAAAGCAGCACTAAGATCTAAAATAACTCAAACAGCGGATTCACTGGAGTCAGTAAAGAGTAAAAGATCATTAAAAACCTTTAAAACAGCAGATTCTGTGCTGTGGAGAGCTTCAAAACCATACTGTTTATTTGTTTATTGTTACTTGTGTGCTCAGCCCTCCCCTCCTCACCCTCTTCACACAGGACTGCTCTGTCTTCAACCCCGCCAACATGGCTGTGAAGTTTGCGGACGATCCCACCGTGGTGGATCTCCTATCCAACAATGATGAGACCCACTACAGAGAAGAGGTCCAGAGTCTTACAAAATGGTGTTCCAAGAACAATCTGGTTCTTAATATCAACAAGACAAGGGAGGTCCTAGCAGATTACAGGAGTTCAGGAAGACCTCCTGTAATAAGCACGGACAGCATTAAGTTCCTGGACATCCACTTTTCTTCTGCCTCTGCTGGATTGTGAACACTTCACACCTGGTGAAGAAGGCCAACAACAGCTCTCCTTTCTCAGGAAGGTGAAGCTGATGGGACTCTCTTCTCAGCTGCTGGTGAACGTTTACACAACCATCATGGAGAGCATTCTGTGTCTCAGTGTGACGTGTGGTATGACAGCTGCACAGCACAGGACAAGAGGAACTTAGCCCAAATGGTGAGGACAGCTCAGGGGATTGTGAGCCACCATCACCAGATCTGGGGCCTCATTTATAAAGCTAAAGGCATAAGTACAAAAACCAGCGTACGCCAAATATAGTCAACTTTTGGGATTTATAAAAACCAAACTTGCTGGGAGAATGTTCCTACCTTCACGCAAACTCTGACTCCGGCGTATGCACAAAATATGAGAAAACTGGAAACTGCAACACCAACAGTCCAGAATAAAATCAAGGAAATTATGAGGTGGAGAGTCTGCTGCCAACATTTACCAGTCAGTTAAAGAAAATGTGAAAAGTAAGTCATTTATTCTGAGATCTAGCAAAGTGAGACAGACTGGAGGTCTAGAAGTGACCAGCTGGAACACCCAGGAACTATAAAGAAATACTATTTAACACTAAATTAACTGCTACCAATCTCAGATGTACCTGTACATATTTATTTTAGACATTAAAACAAAAGACTACGTTACCGGCATCATTACTGTCATTTAACAGACGCTTTTCTCCAAAACAATTTACTGTGGGCTGCAGCGTCTTGCCTAAGGCCCCAACTGGAAGGTGTTACTGTTCACCCCTGTGGGATTCAAACTTCAATCTTCTGCATGGCAGACAGATGCTCTACTGACTGAAATATCCAGCCACACGTTCCGATGCCTCTGGCGTGTCTTCTCTTCTGACACTTCATTGACATCATCTGCCACCAGCTGTCACTATTCTGCCTTTCTGACACAAGTAATGCCCACGCCATGCCCACCAATCATTTTTACATTTATCAGCGTGGTCCATCAGGATCTCAGTCTCACATCCCAACAAATTCTGCTTCTTCTCTCCTGAGCCATAATGCAAATGATGTCGTCAATATGTATCATATTCCACCTGACCATTTATAGCCACCATGTGGCCGTAGGAAGGCGTTTCCTTACGTGCGCCCACTTTGGAGTTGATTCTGATTTATAAACGGAAAGCAGCGTAGGACGTGTGTGCGCACGCTTTTATAAATCTGAAAGTTGAAGTGTGCCACATTTCCTTTTTGCACCTGTAGTTTGCTTTGCTGCGCACAGTTTTATGCATGAGGGCCCAGGACCCCATCTACACCACCCATGTCCAGAAGAGGGTCAGACACATTCCACCTGGGCAATGCACTGCTTTTACTTACTTATGTCTGCATGTTATATTTATATTTTTTATTTGTGTGCTTTAGCCGAGAGAATCCTAGCGCTTAACATCCACCTCCCCAGCCCATACCCCTCCTCTCCGACACAGACAAAATGCATAAACACATATCTTGTTTTCATATACACAGATATGTACAATAGAGTAATAACATTTTTTTTTTAAATACAAGACACAATAATATAAAGGTGATTATAGCATCGGTAGGAATTTTTTGAGCATGGTCTTTAAAGAGAAATAAAATTCTATTAGATTTTTTCTCATTCTGCAGCACCGCACACTTTGATAGACAAATGAGAATTTGGCAACAGAGCTCCTACAGAAAGGAATGCTTAGGTCACTCATACTTCTTGTAAATGGACATGATAACGAGTTAGAATCAAAGTAACTTTAAAAAGAAATAGAGATGTTGGAAGGCAAATCACTTTATACATAACACTTTATACCACATGTGTCAACCTCAAGCTTGCGGGTCCACAACTGGCCCCTAAATGAATTATCTTTGGCCCACATGATCATATCTAATCACTATTAGAGCTGGCCTGCTGATAGAGTGCACGCACCACTATAATACTTCAAGTCCCACAATGCATTGGTGAGTCAATCACATACCTCACTTGTTCTATAGCAGCCTGATGGAACCACCCAGCTTTGTCAACACCCCCTCTCCCCAAAAAAGGACTAAAGGAAAAGTGGAAAACAGAGCATATGTTTACGGATGTTAAGGACAAAGCTGTGTCTTCTGTGTGGGGACAGTGAGGTTGTGATGAAAGAACACGGTGTAAGAAGACATTTTGAAATGAAGCACAATGACAGATACAAACATCTGGACAGGAAACCAAGGCTCCAAATGCTAGAAGGAGTAACTCTTTAACTTGAGTTTTTAAAAGTTTTTAAGTTTGTAAGTGAGAAAAAGGGTTGGGGTTAGTTGAAAATGAACCAGTTTATGATGGCAGTAAAATCATCTCATTTCATACTGTGGCGGGACATTTCATTTTTCAAATGAGGAAATTATATTACTCTGTAAAAAATGCATATAGAGCCATGAGAAATAAATACAGATTTGAACAGACTTTGTAAAATTTATTTAATGACTAATGTTGTTTTATAGGCAATAACTGAACCAACACTGAACAAGTCTGGCCCTCAACTTGTTCTAATTTTTTCATTTTGTCCCGCTGTGTATATGAGTTTGACACCCCTGCTTTATACATTTCCTGTTTCCTACCTACCTGTTTGTTGACCTCACTGAGCGGTTCGGTTCGGGCTGGTTTGGTCTGGGCCGGTACGGTTCGGAAGTTTTAAAATGGTCCAACCAATTCATGTGAGCATTCCCACTGCAAGTCGGACCGCCACTGGGCATTCAGGGTTTACACCAAATGCCTAGTGTGGTGTCATACTAGTGCAACGACAGCAAATGTGACACTACAAACAACAATGGGGGCCAATCAGCAGATTGTTTTTGTTCTGCTTGGCTTTTGGTTGTTTGTAGGTAGGTAGGTATGCTACATGCCGCATCGTACGACGAGACCTTACTGTCATTTTAAAGCATTCATTTCCTATCATCTTTCCAGCATCCAACTGAACCATGAACTGAACAGCAACGCTGTTTGTTTTGCATTTGCTTTTGTGGTGGGCAGTGACTTTTTTCTGTCTGCTAATCAATGGATTTTATCGTTAGATGCCAGTAGCTCCACCTTAACTGTACTGTAGCATTTTCTTAAGGACCTACAAGTAAATCTGATCTGAACCTGTGACCAGCTGCAGCTCCATCATGCTGGGACTCAAACCCTCCATTGCTGTGTGTTTACATGACAGAAATATTCTGATGTTAACCCAGTTTAATCCTGATCCTGCAGAACATTTTCATCAATTTATAATAATAGACAGTGTTGGGAGTAATGTGTTATAGTAACAATATTACTTTTTTGGGTAACAAAGTAAAGTAGTGCGTTACACTTAAAATATTGGTAATGAAATTACTTTACTGGACTACAGTAACGTGTTTTTCTGCGTTACTCAAGCCATGTTTGCCTATGTGTAAAGTCCTGGGGTCTCATTTATAACCGTTGCGTACGCACAAAATGGGGCCTGAAACTGGCGTACGCCTCTTTTCACGCAAAGGTTGTGATTTATAAAAAACAAACTTGACGTGAAAATGTGCGGTCTTTCACGGCAGCTCTGACCCATGCGTACGCTGGTTTTGGAGGCTGGGGGAATTGGCGACACAGATGGAGAGGTGGGGAATTAACAACACACTGCATCCAGAGTCCTCTTGTGGCAGCGTGGGGTCCTGTCACCATGTCTCCAATTAATTTTGCGCTCTGGCTGTATGACCGCAGATGTGATTTCGGCTCAGTGGTCAGCGTGCATGACTTCAACCCGGCAAGAGTTCATAACCCGTCTCCGCTGTCTATGCGTCCTGCTACACTCTTCCACATCCAATTTCTCTATATTGCAGGAGAACAGGCCGACATTAAAAGGCAATTTGCAGCAATGTCCGGTTTTCCTAATGTAATCGGCGCAATTGACTGCACTCATATTGCTATAAGGGCCCCATATGTCGATGAATTCATGTATGTCAATAGGAAGCATGTGCATACTATCAATGTTCAAGTCATATGTCAATCCAACATGATGTTGACAAATGTAGTTGCACGATGGCCTGGCTCTACACATGACTCTTACATCCTAGCGCAAAGCAGTGTAGAGAAGAGACTGCAGGCAGGCGCTGTACGTGATGGCTGGCTTCTTGGTAAGACAATAACTTTATATTGACAACCAGCTTAGCCAGATGCAGACCACTGATGCACTGTTTCATTGAAATGCAGGGGACAGTGGCTACCCCCTCCGGCGCTGGCTCCTGACCCCCTTCCCAAACCCCCAGAGAGCAGAGGAGACCCTGTTCAATACCGCTCACTCCCGTGCGCGCTCAACTGTAGAGCGCGCCATCGGCCTTTTAAAATGCCGGTGGCGGTGTCTGGATGCATCAGGGGGTAGATTATTGTACCATCCCCAAAAGGTGCGCAGGATCGTGAGGGCGTGTGGCGTGCTGCACAACCTGGCACTGAGGCACGGCATCCAACTACCTCCTGGCCTCCCCCCTCCTCGGAATGCCGACCCTCACCCACAGCCCCCTCCCAGACACAGGGAGTTCCAACACGGGGCACGGCTCCGTGAGGAGGTCATGCAGCGATTAAGCAGACAATAAGGTTCACTTTTTCACAAGCTCTTTTAATGTGTTTGAAATGTCGAACATAATGTCACACAAATTATGCTGTGTTGTTCTGATTTCCTTCAGTTCATTGATGGTTTCTTTTTGATCTCGCCATGGTCCGCTCTGTCCCGCTCACAGAGTTAACTGAGGTAACTATGTGTTGCCACTCACGACACTTACTCTTATTTGTCACTCCACTACTGTGGCTACCAAACAAAATAATTTTTCGACTCTCCACCTCACTCACTAATGCATCGATTCCTGCCTCTGTGAAGTTGCATTTTTTGGTTCGCTTCCCTGCGGTTGCCGTTGTTCATGGATCACAACATGGATCAGCTGGCTCATTTTAATACACGCTGAGGTACTTTGCATTGACCATTTATGGTGGAAAGTGGGTGTGTAGTGGGCGGAACATGAGCCAAATTCACCTGCGCAAACTTCAAGGACGAGTGTGATTTATAAAGGGGAAATTGCTTGCACCTGTGCGTACGCACGGTTTTATAAATCAGAATATTTTATGGCGTACGCCAACTTCCGGTTTTGGGCGTAAGTACACTTTTAGTAAGAATCCTACGCACAGTTTTATAAATGAGACCCCTGATCTGTTTTAAGTGGTATGGCATGCTGCTGCCTGTGTGTGTGCTTGCCTGGGCACGTTGCCATAGAGATCGACGTAGCTGATTGTGCGCCAAACTAAAATAAAGAAAAATGCAGCTGTAGACGGAGACATAGGCTTTTGGTCAGTGGCGATATTCGCATTATTTTCAGTTCAGTCCAGTTTCAGTCCAAACTTGTGGAGAAAGATCCTGCTCGCTGGTCAGTGGAAGGAGTCCTTCAGCAGCCGACCCACCTAAACAAGCAACCGACCCGCCTAAACAAACAGCCGACCCGCCTTTTTTTCAACATTTCTTGGAGCGCAGCAGTCGGTAAGACAGAAATTAACCAGCTAGTTGCAGGGTTCATTGTAGGAGACATGCTCCCCTTGTCGACTATTGAAGCCCAGGTTTAGAAAAATACGAGATAAAATGATGATGAGACAAGTGTGGCCATTTCCTCCCACAGGCAAGGATGTTGTTCTTGTGGTTTTAAAGCTATTTTGTTTACAATATACATGCAGACAGGCAGCGATGATTCGGCTATGAATTTTGTCCATGTCGACACGCTGAATTAAGAAACAGTAAAGTAATAAGTAGTGGCGTTACTTTTTAAATGCAGTAATGAATAAAGTAATTTCATCACAATTTACAGAAGTAACGAGTAACTAGTTACTTTTTTTCGAGTAACTACCCCAACACTGATAATATATTAGATTTATGCAGCACTTTTCAAGGTATTCAAACTGCTTTTCATTGTGTCAATTATTCATTCACTCCTCATTCATAGTTGGTGTTGGTAAACTACGTGCCCTGGGGCAGATGATGGAAATGGAAATCAAGTTAGGACCTTTTTCATGAAGTCTTTGTCTGGCACCACGCCAAGCTCCTCAGCTGCTGGTTTGGCCACAGACACCACAAAGACGTTGATGCCAGACTCTCTGGCCAACATGGCGGCCTGCTCCACGTCATCAGATGGCCAGCCGTCAATCACTACCATCATTACCCGAGGGTGACCACGCCTCACCCCATTGGCCTGGGTGAAGAAGGTCTCTGCTGTGTGCATGATGGCTTTACCTGAACAGGGAAACAAACATTTTAATGTAGCATCACTTTATCTTTGGTTGACTTTAATTTCTTTCTTTAGATGTCTGTTTTATTTCTAACTAATAAATCAGTGACTAAATGTCTTTATGGTCTCAAACTAACACATATTTATTTCAAGGTGATTTGGCAACTTTGTTATGAATATTAACTGGCTGATTAGAAGAGATGACAAAATGAAAAGTGGAAACCCCACACAATCCCCCGTTTGTTGTATGTCATCCACCTGGACTTTAAGTCAACTTTGTTTCAATTATTGGATTTTTATCTAAATTAAACCTGAGTTAATATAAAGGCATCATAATTGACTTTACCATTAATGTAAATGTGATTAACAATAATGTAAATCAGTGTTTCTTAATCCTGGTCCTCACTGCCCTGCATATTTTACAGGTTACCCTATTTTAACACACCTGAAGTGAATGGCCCACTAACAGGTTGCAAAGAACGTTATGAGGAAGTTCTTTAATCTGAATCAGGTGTGTTGGAGCAGGAACAAGACATGCAGGGCAGTGGGTACTGAGTACCTGGATTGAGAAACACTGGTCTAAGTGTCACCTTTAATTCTTTATTTTTCAGAATGTTTACAAGCTTATTCTATTAAAGGTCCCATATTATACATTTTTCATCAGTTTCATATGGGTATCAGAGGTCCAACAACATTGTTTTCAATGTGTATTACCCCAAATTCAGCATTGGTCCACAATGGCTCTAGTGACCTCTAATGAGAACGGGCTGTTCCTGTGTCTAAACCTTTAAATGTTCATGAGTGGTGCCGGTCCACGTCCCACTCTGGGAGAGGACTCCAGCGAAAGCCAGATCCTCTCTCAGCATCAATGTTTCAGCATCAATGGGAAAATAATACTTGTGTGTTACTTCCAGCAGGATAATGCACCATGTCACAAAGCTCAGATCATCTCCACCTGCTTTCTAGAACATGACGATGAGTTCACTGGACTCCAACGGCCTCCACAGCCACCAGATCTCAGTCCAGTAGAGCAGCTTTGGGATGTGGTGGAACGGGAGATTCTCATCATGGATGCAGCCGACAAACCTGCAGCAGCTGTGTGATGCTGTCATGTCGATATGGAGAAAACCTCTGAGGAATGTTTCCAACACCTTGTCTCACCAGGAATTAGGGCAGTTCTGGAGGAACTGGAGTCGAACCAGGTACTAGAAGGTGGACCTGATGAAGTGGACTGTGAATCTATGCTATGTCCAAACCAGCAGACCTGTCAGCTGATGACTGTCAGTATATATTAGTTACCTGTATTGGTATCTCCTCCCAGGTAGCTCAGCTCTCTGATGGCAAACAGCATCTCTTTAGGCTGGGTATAGTTGGCCAACAGGAACTCGGTCCTGGGGGTGTTGCTGCATATACACACACATAAAAACCTCATTCATTTCTGTTTTGTTTCAGTTCAGCATTTCACTCAGAGAAAAACTGATATTCCCCTTGAACAAGCACAGGTTGACGGTGGGAAGAAAAACCTTCTGCAGGACTGAACTCAGGACAAGCGACCACTGTTTTCACCAGATGGGGTGAGGAAATATGAAGGGAGGGAAGAACAGAAGGAAGGTTCAGAACTACAGATCAATGGACAGACCTACATACAGATGTGGATAAAATTGTTGGTACCCTTTAATAAATGAAAGAAAAATTCACAATGTTCACAAAAATAACTTCGGTCTGACGAAAGTAATAATAAATAAAAATTCCATTAAATTTAACCAATGAAAGTCAGACATTGCTTTTTAACCACGCTTTAACAGAAATATTTTAAAAAATAAACTCATGAAACAGGCCTGGACAAAAATGATGGTACCTTTAACTTAATATTTTGTTGCACAACCTTTTGAGGCAACCACTGCAATCAAACGATGCCTGTAACTGTCAATGAGACTTCTGCACCTCTCAGCAGGTATTTTGGCCCACTCCTCATAAGCAAACTGCTCCAGTTGTCGCAGGTTTGAAGGGAGCCTTTTCCAAACTGCATGTTTCAGCTCCTTCCAAAGATGCTCAATAGGATTTAGGTCACAGCTTAAAGAAGACCACCTTAGAATAGTCCAGTGTTTTCCTCTTAGCCATTCTTGGGTGTTTTAGCTGTGTTTTGGGTCATTGTCCTGTTGCAAGACCTATGACCTGCAACGGAGACCAAACTTTCTGACACTGGCCAGCACATTTCTCTCTAGAATCCCTTGATAGTCTTGAGATTTTATTGTACCGGCACAGACTCCAGACACCCTGTGCCAGATGCAGCAAAGCAGCCCCAGAACATAACAGAGCCTCCTCCATGTTTCACAGTAGGGACTGTGTTCTTTTTTTGATATACTTCATTTTTCCATCTGTAAACACAGAGCTGATGTGCCTTGGCAAAAAGTTCCATTTTTGTCTCATCTGTCCATAGGACATTCTCCCAGAAGCTTTGTGGCTTGTCAACATGTAGTTTGGCAAACTCCAATCTGGCATTTTTTATGATTTGTTTTCAACAATGGTGTCCTCCTTGGTCGTCTCCCATTAAGTTCACTTTGGCTCAAACAACAACAGATGATGCGATCTGACACTGATGTTCCTTTAGCTTGAAGTTCACCTTTAATCTCTTTAGAAGTTTTTCTGGGCTCTTTTGTTACCATTCTTATTATCCGTCTCTTTAATTTGTCATCAATTTTCCTCCTGAGGCTACGTCCAGGGAGGTTGGCTACAGTCCCAAGGATCTTAAATTTCTGAATAATATGTGCAACTGTAGTCTCAGGAACATGAAGCTGCTTGGAAATGTTCTTATAGCCTTTACCTTTAACATGCTTGTCTATAATTTTCTTTCTAATCTCCGGAGACAACTCCTTCCTTTGCTTCCTCTGGTCCATGTTGAGTGTGATACACACACTGTCACGGAACAGCACAGTGACTACCTGTAGCCCCTTATATAGGCCCACTGACTGATTACAAGATTGTACACACCTGTGATGCTTATTAGTGGACACACCTTGGGTTAACATGTTCCTTTGGTCACATTATTTTCAATCTTTTCTAGGGGTACCATCATTTTTGTCCAGGCCTGTTTCATGAATTTATTTTTTTAAATAATTCTGTTGAAGCATGGGTGAAAAGCAATGTCTGACTTTCATTGGTTAAATTTCATAGAATTTTTATTTATTATTACTTTTGTTAGATTCAAGTTATTTCTGTGACCATTGTGAATTTTTCTTTCATTAACCGAAGGGTACCAGCAATTTTGTCCATGTCTGTATATAATGATGTTCAGTCTTGTCAGCATTACTGACATAGGGTTCAAGTGCTCTGTGGGAGTCACGGTCTAGGAGAGTCTTAGTCTGGAAAGAAAGTTTGAAAATATACCAGAAAGCCCTGCATAAGGCCAGAACAGATTAATATTCATCATTGATAGAGAAGAACAGCCCAGGTTTCTCTTCAGCCCTGTAGCCAGGCTAACAAAGAGCCATAGTGCCGTTGAGCCATGTATTCCTTTAACTCTCAGCTGGGATGACTTCATGAGTTTCTTCATAAACAAAATTGTTTCTACTGGAAAGAAAATCTGTGATATCCTTCCTACCATTGATGATGTCTCATCCACAGCAGCTTTAGAGACGTCTGTAGAACCTGATTTCTTGTTGGACAGTTTCTGTCCTGTACAGTTCTCTTAGTTAACCAAAATAATTGCTTCATCTAAACCTTCAACTTGTATTTTAGACCCCATCCCAACCATATTGTTTAAGGAAGTTTTTCCCTTAGTTAACAGATCTGTACTGGATCTCATCAATATATCTCTATTGATAGGATATGTACCTCAATCTTTAAAGATTGCTGTAATCAAATCTTTACTTAAAAAACGACTCGATCCACAAGTGTTAGCTAATGGTAGATCTATATCCATCCTCCCCATTATGTCTAAAATTCTTCAGAAAATAGTTTCAACTCAACTATGTGCCCATTTGAGCAGAAATAATTGTTTGAAGACAGACCTGGTGAAGGTTATCAGTGATCTTCGGGAGCAGCTCCAGTACCATCAGCACCACAGACAGTCTGCCTTTACACTCGCTTTGAGACCGTCACCCCCAACATAGAGAGGAGACTCTCAGACACCTGAACAGCAACACCCCCTTCCCTTCACCAGTTGTCTCACCAGCACCAGGTAAACAAGGCTCTGAGGAGGATAAAGCCCCGCAAAGTGGCAGGGCAAGACAACATCCCTGACTGACATTATCACTTCCATATTCAACCTCTCCCTCAACCAGAGAACTGTTCCATCTTGCTGTAAGACAACTATCATTGTCCCCCTCCCCAAAAAGAGTCCCCCCAGCCGTCTGACAGACCAGAAGCACTCACTCCAATCATTATGAAGTGCTTCGAGAGAGTGGTGCTGACCCACATTCAGAGCTGCCTACCAGACACACTGGACCCCTGCAGTATGCCTACCGGTCCAACAGGTCCACCTCAGATGCTATTGCTGCAGCCCTGCACATCTCCCTCTCACACCTGGAGAATAACAACTCCTACATCAGGAAGCTCTTTAGTGACTACAGGTCGGTATTCAACACGATCATCCCCCACAAACTGTTTTCCCTGGGACTACACCCCAACTCTGTGACTAGCTCCAATCTTTCTGACTGGCAGGCCTCGGTCTGTCAGGATCAGGAACAGGACTTCATCCAGCATCTAGCACTGGCACACCACAGGGGTGTGTCCTCAGTCCCATCCTCTACACCAGAGGTCACTAACAAGCGGACCACGGTCCGGACCCAGAACCTGTCCCATATGGACCCAGAGTTAAAATATCAAATCTGACGGGGTGCTTTTATTTTAACTGCAACTTTTGCAGTCTTTACGGTAGTGGTCGGGAAACACGCAGACCAATCGCGCGTGACGCAAACCACCCCATGTGGTGCACTCGGCCAATCAGTGTGTGAGGCTCTTGTTGCAGCAATAAACTGACCGCTAAATGAAACAAAGCAGGGATAAAGATGACTGCACCGCAGAAAGGCAGTAGAGTTGCTAAATCCGCCTGTTATCAGCGACTTTGGGCTGGTTTTTCTGTTAAGTTTCTTGCAAATATCATCAGTTGCAGGTTTTTGGGCTTGTTTTTTCTGAGTGTAGCTGCTTATTTGGGCTTGTCCTGCTTTTGTTATGAAGCCCCTCTGATTCTCTCACAGCTGTCCACAATATCAGGTATTATGTTAGATGAGTCCAGACTATAAGGGGGGGGGGGTGTAGGTCACAATTTCTGATAGCCATCAGAATGTGTACCTATATTATAATGAACTCAGACTTAAATACAAGTTTTTAAGACTTCCCTTGTCTTTTAAGACGTACATGCAGAGAAACGCATGCTATCGCCCCCCCTGTGGTCACAGATTCTGATAGGTCTCAGATTTTGGTTTAACACCAGCACACCCCTATCCACATCCATGTTCAACTTCACTTGACAGAGCAACACTGACAATGCCCGTGAATACATAGAAAATTAGTAAAATACATAAATATAAGAGCAGATATATAAGTGTCTTTTGAGGTACACTCTGGAACACACCGCGGAGGATCTGGCCAGCCTGAAAGATTTTATAGATCGGTGCTACAACAGAATCGTAATGGGGAAGCCAAACCAAATATCGGCCCCCTCTACCTTATCTAAGGTCAAAAGACAGCAAAACAAAGATTCACCTGGAGCTATTTCATCACCTGGAAATGACTCAACAAATGTTTTTTTTCTATTATAGAGAGGTCTTATCTTTATAGATAAGAAACTAAGTAGTTTTGATGCAAGTTTGAGTCTGGTGGAGATTCTTCACAAAGAGTTCCAGGCATTATGCAAATGACTGGAATTCAGCCAGAATCAGGTGGAAACCCTGGATGCAGAGAACGCCAGCCTCAGTCAGTAAAATCCCTCACCGAGGGGTTGACCTCGGAAAATAGGAAGATAAAAGAAACGGTGATCGATCTGCAGGCGCGGAGCATGAGAGAGAATCTGGTATTTGCAGGGATTCCAGAGCAGACGGAGGAGGACCCTGAGACCACGGTGAAAAACTTCATCCAAACTCACATAAAGCTCCCGGAGGAAACAGTGAAAAACATCTCTTTTCACAGAGTCCATCGTCTGGGTGGGAAGAAACCTGGGGCCAGCAGACCAAGACCCATTGTAGCCAAGTTTGTCAGCTTCAAACAGAAGCGGCAGGTGAAGAACCAGGGCCACAAACTGAAGAGGATGAACTGTGGAGTAAACTACCAACATCCGAGAGAGATCTTGGATCGGCGAAGGGTCCTGTTTCCATCAGGAGAAAATTCATTGCCGAAGGCTCTCATGCTGTCATCACGGTGGATGAGTTATTTATTAATGGACAGCTGTACCTCGACCCGAACATCACTCCGTGGCTCTACTGACTTGTTGGTATGGGCTTTATTATTTCTGTATTCTCACTATATCATGTCAACGCATGAAACTGCCTTAAAAGATCATTTAGTTAACTGTAAATTGTAGTGGCCTGTCTCCACTACAATGCTCTCAACACGGATGTGTTCTTTTAATTTTTTTTTCTCTTTGAGCAAAGGCACCAGGCAGGGCTGCCTGCTTTTCCCTTACTTTTTGTTATTTTTTTTACCTTTAGCAGCTGCCATAAGACAAAATAAAGAAATTAAAGGAACCAAAAATATAAAACATAATTTAAGTCTTTTCCTCCAGAACTCACCGACATCTCTCCCCCAGACAATCACACTTATTCACAAATGATCATAAATATCTGACTATTCTATTAACTGGTCTAAGACTATTGTTATGCCCATTAACTGTGACCTACAAAACACACCCAAGACTACGATACAGTCTGGAAACATTAGATATTTAGGCATAAACATTTCTCCCAGACAATCAGAACTAACAAAGCTAAATTATGTCCAGCTACTAAAAACAACAGAGGATGATCTCTCACAGTGGAGGCGCTTACCCACATCATATCAGTGTGACGTGCACATACCTGATGTGCACGTCACACTGGGTGGAGTGGAGGGGACCATCTAAGTGGCCTCGCTGGCCGCACCCTGTGGCGACTCGCCTGTCAGTTTTAATTACACGTAGACATCAAAACACAAGAAACACAACACACAACTTCTGGGGGACATGCCATGAAGTGCAGGATGGGCGGGGCTGCTCTTGTGGCCTTGCTCCCAACACAGTGTGGTTACTGCCCCAGTTTTAATTGCAAAGAACAGATACTTCACAAACAGTCATGAGCGGGGGAGTTGAGATCAATGGGATCCTCTCAACCCCTGTTTCCTGGTCGCCACCGAAGGCAAGCAGAGAGAGGTGGTTGCCCCGCTGGGATCCAGCTGGCACTTCCAGGCTCTTGGGTCTTTCACGCTGGCTACATTGATTTCTTGTAAAAGCCGTAGGAAACTGTACAGGTGTAGCAGTTGGTTGTCTGGTGTTAGATTGGATTGAAAGTTTGCTGCCTTCTGTCTGTTGTATCTTTGTCTCTTTTTTTTCTACTTTCCTTTTTACTTCTGTTCATTATTCTCCTTTTTTCTATCCCCTCTGGTCAGGTCCAGCAAGATTATGAAAACTGCATCCAGACCACCATTTTTAAGTAAAAAAAAGGACTCCTGACTGTACTTGTTAGATCTCAGTGCTGCATTCAACAGCACTGATCCCTACATTCTGCTACAAAGGCTTTCTGCTACACATTATTGGGATTAAAGGAACTGTATTACGCCGATTTAAGTCATAGTTATCTGATAGATTTCTGTTTGTTAATGTAAATTACTTCATTTAAACAATAGTAATAATAATAAAATAAAAATTTAATTTATCCACTACCTGTAAAGCCAGATTGACTCAGTTATAGGAAAACCAGAAAAGTCTGCAGTAAAGAGGTGGAAACTTGAGTGTGTCTCACCTGGCCTGTATCAGTCCTATATGAGGTCCTGTTGGTCCAATTCTCAACGCAGCTGCCAGTTTGGCTACGAAGTTCTTCTGAAGGTTGAACCTTCGCTGCCCGATGTTGCTGCTGCTGTCAATCACCATGGCAACATCTATCTGACAGTCTGCCCACACATAAACAAACATCCTCTAAAATGAACAATTATGATATTAGTTTAACGTGACATGTTTTTGTGATAAGTATTCTGGTTCATCTAATCTTCTAAGTTAAACCTCGTCATTGTCAAAAAAAAACTTTTATTTACTTCTTCAAAACACAAAAGAGGGCATGTTTCACTGTAATACTGTTTGTTTTCTAGTGAGTAAAGAAGAATCTCAGTTTTTCTTCTCGTGGAAACCAAAGTTCTTGTACAGAAGTATAAGTCATCATGATGTGCTCTGAGGAGAGGAAGTATTTTACTGAGAGAAAACAACAAGATTTATTATGAGAAAGTTTAGGGTTAACTTATTTTAAAATCTGGACTGGGGAAAGTTGATGGACAACAATGGTTAGGAGCAGTAATGGAGCTAGACTTTTATACATGGGGGCCTAGAGCTACTCATCTATAAAGTTACACAAGCTTTGTGATGATGTCATGGAAATATTCAAAACAATACATGTGACATGTGATCAATAAAGTGTGAAATGGGGTGAGATAGGTTAGACCAACCAAAGAAGAACACAAGCAGCATCTATAAGGAAAGCTCTTTATCTTTATCTCACCAGTTTGTGAAATAAAGTGTGACTTCAGGTGTTCTGAATTCCCTCTAGAGGGCAGTGCTGTTGTTAGCTTAAGACAGGCATTACTAAGGACATCTAAAGGTACTGGTCCTTTGTGGTCCTTATCCAGCCATTTTGTGATTGTGCATTGTCATTCCACATGGAGCAGGTAACATTATATTGTAACAATGCTTGAGCCACAGTTATTGGTTACGCACAATGTTTTATGTTGAAATGGTTGTTCTTTTTTCACTGTGCCTGTCAGAGTGGGTTAAATGATACTGTTTTGATTATTGTGTTCAGTGCTTTCACTAAGCTGCCAATTGGTCTTTGTCAGACATGTCAGAAATCAGAATCAGAAATACTTTATTAATCCCTTGCAGGGAAATTCATGTTTTCAGTACAACCCATCCAAGACTAGACAAAACAACATATAACACAAACAGGAACAGGCAGACTGACGGAGCAGCCATTTCTACAGCGCTCCTTGTCTTAGATATAGGTGAAAGGTAACATTAGGGGAGTAAGATGTAGCTGGAGAGGATAAAAAAAAGGCATCTCCACACTGGGCCTAAGGGCCCATTATTGAGATACAAAAAACACTCCTCAGTACATAAAGAACATAACTCAGACAATCACAACATCAGAAACACGTGGCGGGGGAGGAGAGGGGTCTCCCATCGCAGCAAGTGCAGACGCAGCTGCATTCTCTGAGCGCGTCCAATCAACCCGCTGCCCGGGAGTGGAGGGAGGTGGGAAGGACAGCCCAGGCAGTGAATAACGGGGAGGTGTATCTGTAGTGGTGTACTTGAGTGTGGAGCGTGTGTGTGCGTAGAAGTGAGCATATGAACTCTGTCTGTGACTTAACTAGCCGACACGCTCTGCGCCATATTGATTGCATCTCAGATATAAACAAGCAACACGAAGAGCAGTATTTCAGTTAGTAGTATGTTTTAAAACCTTTTACTTTCATCCTATATGGATAAAAAGAAGAATAATGAGAGGATACCGTACAGGGACAAACTTATCAAGGAGGCACAGGATCGGTATTTGGCCAAATTGTCAACAATAAATACCGTAGATCCTTATGACGATATACAGCTAAGAAATGGAGCTACGATGCTACATTACTACCCCCAACTTCATCGCTGGACATAGGCTACCTCGTTTATGGTATCAGTGCTTACAAGTATGAACAGTTGAGAAAGTACAAATCTCTGGAAGCTCATGGACATTTCAGTATGTGGGATCTGTTCACATTTCCACCACAGGACTGCACAACACAGCTGTCACTGCAAAGGTAAGCTCACCTGCTGTTAAGTGAAGTTATGATGCTGGTTAGGGTTACTTTACTTGATTTGTCTGATTTTTTTTACTTATTGAAACTCTGAGCATAAATGATTAATATGCATTACAATGCTGCAAAAGAAACAACTTCATATTTATATTACATAACTCAGAAAAAGTTTTAAATGATTTAACAATCCCACCCCTTTTTCCTACAACATAATTACTCAAGCTAACATGTCAGTCTGGCATCAGCTTGTAAACCAGAAACTGTAATAATGTAGACGTCCTTATAAATAAAGCTAAATAAAGCAAACGGTTGAACACTGTTTAAAACGGTTGTTGTCTGTCTGCCAGTGTGTGTCTACAGGTCCTGCACTCCCAGCACCTGACTGACTCTCCACTGACGCTCTGGGTCATCATGGAGGTCTACAGCCTGCAGCAGATAAAGAAGACGTCTGGATCTGCTCTCATTGTGCCTCTTGTTGACAAATTTGCTCATAGTTTGCAGTGTTTTTAGCACAATTACATGTTATATTTTTTCAGTGTTGAAATTGCCATGCAAAGATCTAAAATTCTTTCACTACATTACTTGAAGATATTACACCACAACTTAAGTGTTCTTATTTTATCATTTGTGCATATTCTGTATTTTCTTTTATTGAAAATTTAATCTGTTTACTGTTGTGCTCCTACTGTTTATTCTGACTGAGAATTTCAATAAAAACTGCTTATATGAAAAAGTAAAACTGTCAACCTTCTCATCCGATTAAAGGCTAAATAATTAGGATTGTTTTCAGTAAAAATAATTTTAGGGGGTGCCTAATGCCACTAGAGGCTCAACATCCAGAGGGAAGTTTGCTACATCCCCGGACCCCTCTTACTTCCCACTCTCTCTGTCTCACACACACACACACACACACATGTAGGGAGTTGGGAGGCGTGGAGCCATGTGGGGTGGAGCGGAGGGGGCCATTCAGTGGTCTCCTCGGATGCACCCTGTGGCGACTCGCCTCTCAGTTTCAATTACACCAAGACACCAAAACAAGAAACACAACACACAAACAACAGCTGGGGGGCATGGCATGCGGTGCATGTCGGGCAGGGCCACTTAGGTGGCCCAGCTCCCGGCTCATTGCGGTCACTGCCCCTCAATTTTAATTGCACACAACACACAGTACATAAACAGTCAGGAGTGGGGAGGGAGAGGGTATTGGGGACCTCTCACACCCCTGTTCCCCCTGTGTGTGGCTGGGGGTGGGCAGAGGGGGAGGGGGTAGTTGCGCTGGTGGGCTGCTGGCTCTGTGGGTGTTGGGTCAAGGGGGGGTGCTTGGGGCTCGCTGTCCTCTGGTCCCCCTGGGGTGTCCCCCATGGGGCATGGTGGGTGGGTTGTGTGAGGCGTGACTGTGTGGTGGTGAGTGCTTGTGGGTGCGGCGCGGGGGAGGGTGTGAGTGTGGGGTTATATAGGGTGCAGATTGAAGTAGGTGGGGAGTGGGGGGGGAGGGGGCTGATAGCACCCTGGTTCCCGGGGTGTGCGGCTGGAACATCGGGGTGTGTGCTGGCCTACGCCGGGTGGCTGTCTGGGGGAGCCTGGTCCTCCTAGGCATGTTGCGGGCCCTCTGCCTTTGGGGAGTGGGGCGGCCGCCTCTGGGCTCCTGGGGCCCTTCGCTTGGGCTGCCCTGGGTGGCCGGCGGCTGCTGATCTTGGCCCACTGGGACCTGTGCCCCAGGACCGTGGGGGGCTCTTGCTGGGGCTCTCCTCCGCCCCCTTCGGGTGGGGCTGGAGTCGTCTTCGTGGTGGGGTGGCTTGGGTTGGTGCTCCGGGTCTGCTGCTGAGGGCCGGGGCCTCTGGCCCTGGTCTGTCTCTGGCCTCCGTGGAGGCGTGGTCGCATTTGCATGATCTCACTCACCACTCTTCATCACTGATCACTCCTTGTTTCTCATGCTCTGCATGCTGACACAGTCACTGAGTTGTCCAGTGGGTTTTAATACTAAGCGATAATTTTTTCTGTGAGTTAGTATCTGGTCGCTGTTATGTCTTTTTGATTTGGTTCTGTGATTTTTTCTGTGTGTGTGTTTCTTCTTTTGTAAAAGTTGTAGGAAATTTTCTGGTGTGTTCATGTACAGGTGTAACAGTTTGTTGTCTGGTGATGGTGTGTATTGAAGGGTCGTTGCCTATTAGACAAAATACAGAAATTAAAGGAATCCAGGGCAAAAATATAGAACATAAAATAAGTCTTTATGCAGATGATGTATTACTCTTCCTTCAGAACTCACAAACATCACTCTCTGAGACAATCACAGTTATTAATAAGTTCTCATCAATATCTGATTATTCTATTAACTGGTCTAAGACTACAGCCATGTCCATCAACTGTGACCTACAAAACATCCCTAATATCAAAATACAGACAGGAAACATTAGATATTTAGGTATAAATATTTCCCCCAGATTATCAGATTTAACAAAATTAAACTATGTTCAGCTACTAAAAACAATAGAAGATGATCTCTTACGGTGGAGGCGCTTACCCATCTCACTAATGGGGAGAGTTGCCACCCTTAAGATGATGATTCTACCTAAAGTTAATTATTTATTTTCAATGATACCCACTAAACCCTCCACCAGTTGGTTTAAATCTCTGGACTCTTTCATATCCAAGTTTCTTTGGAAAAACAAGCCGTCACGTATCAGTCTTAAAACCTTACAGCAGACTAAAGATAGAGGAGGACTGGACCTACCAAACTTTAATAACTACTTTATAGCTAACAGGCTGCAGTACATCTCCAAGTGGCTCAAACCCAGTTATCTGGATGAGCCGTGGCTAGATGTGGAGCAGGCTTTGTGTGAGGACTTAGTCATCTCTGACCTGCCGTTCATCAGCTCAACCATTAAACCATATAAGTGCTTTAAAAGTCTTAACATCCGTTTTTCCTTAATGGCTTGGTGGGAATTCTGTAAGATAACCAGATCTTCCCTCTTTCCATGTAGACTTACACCCATCTGGAACAACCCTGACATCCTGCAGAACAAAAAGATGATAAACTTCACTCAATGGAAGACTAAAGGAATACAACAGTTAGGACAGATAATAGAAAATGGAAACTTTGTATCTTTCAACACAATTGTCTCACAGTATGGAATCAACAGCAATAAATTCTTAGAGTACCACCAACTAAAATCAATTATATGTAAGAAGTATACCCCTGTACAGTTAGACTTGCAGCTTCCTATCAGAATAGCAGAATTCCTGAATCATAATACTCCAAAATTATTATCAAAAATATATAGATTACTTGCAAAGCTAGAAGACAGGATATCTCTCCCAACTTCAAAATGGGAAGATGATTTATCTAATAACTTTGATCAGAAAAGATGGTCACAAATATGTTTAAACACGTTTAAAATGACTCAGAATTCAAATATACAACTAATACAATTCAAAATTCTCCATAGAACTCATTATACAGGACACAGGATGTTCAGGATGGGCCTTTCACCATCAGATATCTGCCCACACTGCTCTGAGAACACCTCTGATAGCTACATCCATGCGCTGTGGTCCTGCACACCTGTCCAAAGGTTCTGGATTAAGGTGTGTGAAGATCTCTCAAAATGGTTTAAAACTAGTTTTCCTACAAACCCCACACTTTGCCTACTGGGCGACCTGGGTGACACTAACATAGGAATACACTCCATAAACTTGGTCCTCGCAGTCTTATGCATCGCAAAGAAAACTATTCTTGTGAACTGGAAAGATAAGAATAATTTGTCTATCCAGCAGTTTAGAAATCTCCTGTTAGATCACATCAGCATTGAGACAATGTCTGTCTCCTCCAGGAACCAGTCAGATGACTTTCATTCCCTCTGGTCCCCTGTGACTGGCTACATCACTTAATGTAGGTGGAGGATTGCGGCTTCGCTGGGATGGGGGCGGATGTGGGTGGGGGGTCCCTGGTGGCTTCAGGTCTCCGGTTGTCTCCTGGGTGGGGATCTAGGCTGCTCCGCTGCTGGGTCGGCTGGGGGTTCCGGTCTGGGCGGGTGGCATTGGGTGGGCCCCGGGGGTGGGGCTGCCTCGTGGCGGTGGGGGGTGGCTGCCGGGGTGCCTGGGTCGGTGTCCGTCGGCCCCTGGCCGGGTGGCCGGTCGGGCCCGGGGTGGGCCGGGTGGGGGCCCCGGGCTCTGGGGCGTCGGGTCTCCCCCCGCTCCTGGGGGTGGGGGGGTCTGCCGCAGCTGGGGGGGGGCTGGGCCCGTCCTGATGTGCCATGCCGGGGGTTGGTCCGTGCCCTGGTGCTTGGTCGCAGCCCCGGAACCTGGGTGGGTGTGTGTTTGTGTGTGGGTGTGTGTGTGTGTGTGTCTGTGGGTATGCTGGTGTGTGGGTGGGTGTAGAGGGACGTGTGTGCTGTATGTGTGTGTGGGTGTGTATGAAGGTCTGGGTGTGTGCGTGTATGTGTGTGTGTGAGTAGTGTGCGGGTGTGTGTGTGGAGGTCTATGTGGGATGTGGGTGTGTGTGAAGGTATGTATATATGAGTGTGTGCACGTGGAGGTCGAGGTGTGTGTGGAGGAGTGAAGGAGTGGGTGGAGGCGTGAGTATGTATGGAGGTGCTTGTGTGTATATGCAGGTATGTATGTGAGTGTGTGTGTAGTGGTGTATGTGTATGGAGGGGTATGAGAGTGTGTGTGTATGTGGGCACCGGTGTGTGTGTTTATAGGTATGTGCGTGACGTGTGTGTGTGGAGGTATGTGCACGTATTGAGGTGTTGGTGTATAGAGGTGTGTGAGAGTGTGTGTGCGTTTGCAGGGGGTTAGGACATGTCCTCTGGGGGGCGCCCTGGCTGGGTGTTGGGGGCAGGGGCCTGGGGTTCCCTTCCTTCGCCTCGCCCCCCTCCCACTCAGAAAGAGGAAAGTGGCCCCTTGGGCTGGGGGCTGGCCCCTGGGGGGGTTCGTGGCGTGCCTGGGTTGGGGTGCCTGCTCTGGGCCTGTGACGCCCTTCGGGGCCGGCGGGGGACGGGGGCGCCCTAAGCCACTGGCGGGTCGTCTTCCAGGGGGGAGGCTTACCCCCCTCTGGACCTACATCTCCTGACCCCTCCCCTCCCCACTCTTCACTACATACACAGGTAGGGCCGTGGGGGGTGTGCTTGTTGCGCTGGGCGGGGCAGGGGGGTCATCATAGTGGCCCCGTTGCTTCGCCGAGCGGCAGCATGCCTCCCAGCTTTTAATTCCACTTAGTCACTGAGCACAAATAACATTTGCAACATACAAACACGTTTTGGGGGGTGGAACATGCAAGGTCAGGTGGGTGGGACTGCTCAGGTGGCCCCACCCCCTCCTCAATGCAGTTACTGCCCCCCAATTTTAACCCTCTTTTTTTAATTGCAAACAGCACATAATATATTCCCTCACTAGTGGGGGAGGGAGGGGGGATGGGGTCTTCAAGCGCCCCTGTCTCCATGGATGGCCCGGGGGCGGGGCGGGCCGGGTGGCCTGTCGCGTTGGCCCGGGGCGTGGGCGGGCTGCCCCGGGGGGTTTGGCTGCTGGCCCTGGGGGGAAGGTGCTGTTTTGGGGGTGGGGAGTGGGGGGACTGGGGCGGGGTGGGGGGGGTGGGGGCCTGGTTCGTGTCTCCTCGCCTCCTGGCTGGGGCTGTCCCCCCGCGGCGTGGGGTGGCGGGAGGATGGTGGTGGGGGGATGGTGTTTATTTGTGTGTGTGTGTGTGTGGGGGGGAGAGTGGTGTGTGTGTGGGGGGATGGGTGGTGGAGGGATGGTGTGTGTGTGTGGGAGGGTGGGGTGTGTGGAGGTGGATGTGTGGTGTGTGGAAGGGGGGGTGGTGTGGGTGTGGGAGGATGAATGGTGGAGGGATGATGTATGTGGGGGAGGATGGGGTATGTGTGGGAGAATGTATGGTGCAGGGATGGGGAGTGTGTGGGAGGATGGATGGTGGAAGAATGGTGTGTGTGCAGGAGGATGGATGGTGTATGGGAGGGAGGATGGTGTGTGTTTGGGGGAGTGGTGTATGTTTGGGAGAGTGGGTGATGGAGGGGTGGTGTGTGTGTGTGTGGGAGGATGGGGTACGTGAAGGTGGATGTTTGGTGTAGGAGAGGGAGGACGGTGTATGTGTAGGAGAATGATGTATGTGTGGGAGGATGGGTAGTGGAAGGATGGTGTGTGTGTGTGTGTGTGGGAGGTGTGAAGGTGGAGGATGGTGTATGTGTGGGAGGATGAGTGGTGGAGGGATGATGTGTGTGTGGGAGGATGGGGTAGGTGTGGGAGAGTGTATGGTGGAAGGATGGTGAGTGTGTGGGAGGATGGATGGTGGAAGGATGGTGTGTGTGTGGAAGGATGGATGGTGGAAGGATGGTGTGTGTGTGTGGGAGGACAGAGTATGTGAGGGTTGGATGGTGTATGTGTGGGAGGATGAATGGAGGAGTGGAAGGAGAGTGTGTGTGTTTGTGTGTGTTGGTCTGGGGGGGGGGGGCAGGACTGGTTCTCGGGGTGTGCGGCTGGGCGCTGGGGTGTGGGGCTGGCCTCTGGCGGTGGCCGTCTGGGCGGGCCGGGTCCCCCCGGGTGGCGTGCTGGCCCTTGGCCTGTGGGGGTGGGGGGTGTCCCTGCGCTCCTGGGCCCGGGCCCTCTGCCCCGTCTGTCCCGGGCGGCCGGTGCCCGGGGGGGTCGGGGACTGCTGGCCTCGGCCCGCCGGGGCCGGTGCCCTGGGTCCGCGGGGCGGCTCCTGCTGGGGTCTCCTGCTGCTGCCTTCCTGGGCGGGCGAGTGGTCGTCTCTGTGGACCGGTCGGGATCTGTAGCCTACGGGGGGGCTGGTGGCCTGGGTCTCGGGACCGCTGGCCTGACTCTGGCCTCTGTTCAAGTGAGGTGGCATCTGCATGATCACTCTGCATGGTCACTCCTTCCTGAACGTCTCCACACAGTCTTTGCATCGCCGTGTGGCCGAGTTCTCCAGCATATCCACACAGGTTTCTCTGCGCGTGTTCTTGAATACAGCAGTTTCACTTATATCTATTATCATATTTTTTTTTCTTTTTTTTATTATTATTATTATTACTCCTACTCTTATTATTATTACTACTACTATTATTATTATTACTATTATTGTGATTATTATTATTGTTACTATTATCAACTAGTTGTGTAATGACCTACTGGCCAGGATGATCTTAGCTATATATGTTGCAAGTAGTATGGATTACATGGTTTTCTGTATAATGTTTTAAGTCCCCACCCGCACTCCCCACACCCTTTCTGTCCCTCTCTCTCCCCTCCCTCTTCTCTCTACTTTCTTTTCTCTCTCTCTCTCTCTGTCCCCTCCGGTCGAGTCCAGCATTAAGAGTCTGATTTAATAAAGTTTTTCATGTCATCAAGAGGGACTTTATACATGTAGTATAAATCCCTGCTTGATAGAGTAAAATTGCCCAGCACCAGACAGCAGCCAGACAATCATTCTGTTTGCAACGATGCTGGACAAGACAGGTTAAAAAAAAAAAAAAAAAAAAAAAAAAAGGGTCGTTGCCTTCTGTCTGTGATCTTTTTGTCTCCTTTCTTCTTTCCCTTTTGCTCTTTTTGCTATTTTCCATCTTTTTCTGTCCCCTCTGGTCAGGTCCAGCAAGATTATATAGTCTCTGTGATTCAAAGTAAATAAATAAATTAATTAATCACATTATCAAGAGGAGCCTTACCCATAGGCCTCCTCTTGGCAGAGCAAATTTGTTCAGCACGATACAGCAACCAGATTATCATTCTGCTGCTATGATGCTGGACAGGACAAGTTAAAAAAAAAAAAAAAAAAGATTGTTAATATGGTTATATCACTATATTTATTTCCTTGTCGTTTCTTAACCATACCTACATCCGTGTATCTATATAAATACCATAGACTATATAAAAGATACTAACTAACTTGGAGCTAACGGTAGCCAACCAGCTAACAGAGGTAGGCAGCTGAAGCTAAGACGCGCTGTTAGCCGGTGAAAAACTATGGTTGTGCTACACTCTCCCTTCTTGCTGTGGATATTGGATACCTGTCAATCAAAAGGACACACCCCCCTAATTATGCCAAATTTCAAGATTAAATAACATCCAAACGGATGACTTAGAAAAAAATTCACCCCCCTCACATTTGTCATGAAGGTAAACTTGACCTATTAATCCTAAAATGTTTTTTGTACCAGGCTTTAAACATGTTTATTTCTGCTGTGAAGTTGAGCTTTTTAACATGGGAGTCTATGGGGATTGACTCTGTTTTGGAGCCAGCCCCTAGCGGTTGAGGGGTGAACTGCAATTTTTTGCAGTTCTGCTTGATAAATATGGTTTGCTGTTGCCATGATTGTTGCAGTTGCACAAGCTTAATCCAGTAATTAATAAATCAAATGGATTCACAAACTCTGCCTGGTTCATTTGCTCTCTAGCCAGAGCACACTCCAAACAAGCTTATGGTGCAGTAGATATTTTGCTGGTGGAAAGTACAGACCATGTTCATGTGACCTTTGAGGTGGCTCGCTCATTAGATGCACCCAAGCGCCAGCTGCCAATGCCACAGCTCAAGCTTTGTGCCGCATTACCAGGTGCTCAGCTAGCTTCCCTCTTGCAGAAAGAGCTCACCTTGCCCCTCAAGACCATCAATCTCTGGTCAGACTCTACAGTTTTGTTTTGGCTGACATTTGAATCTTGTCAGTTTAAAGTCTTTGTTGGTACAAGAGTTGCAGAGATCCAGGAGCTAGCAGAACCCACTGCATGGCAGTATGCTGATTCTCAACAACCCGGCAGATGGCATCACAAGAGGTCTGACCCTAGCTGAACTCAAAACCCCCAACCGCTGGTTACAACCCTACCCTAACCCATCATTCCTTTCCAGTTCATCACATCAATGGTTGAGTCTACCAAGCTTTCATGTGCCACAGGCTACAGATGAGCTTAAGAAGAACACCTTCTGTGGATTAACACGGCAGAATCCATCCATTCAATTATTGGATGGCTCTCAGTTAACAGAGTGGTCTGAACTTAAATGGCAAGGCAGCCTCTGATAAACATGTCCCAACATACAAGCTAAGAGATGCTGAGCTACATCTCCTGCAAAACTGTCAAGTCGACAGTTTCCCAGAAGTGAAGGCTCTCAAGTCAGGCAAACCAGTATCACCTCACAACCGACTTAGAATACTGGTCCCAGAAATGGACACAAGTATGGGTCTCATGATGGTCGGAGGGTGTTTCATAAGTCATCTGGGAGAGAAGGTTATTCATCCTGTCGTCCTTGCCAACAATCAGCATGTGACACCTTCTGATTACAGCATTCGATGCAAAACTGCTTCACCCTGGTACAGAGAGGGTATTTGCTGAATTATGAAGGCAGTACTGGATTCTGTGTGGGAGTCAAGCAATGAAGCAACACCAGAGAACATTTATTGATTGTCATAGATGAAGTGGTAAACCATCAGTGCCACTGACCTGCTCGTCTGGGAACCCATCTGAAATCTGGTGAGACCAAGGGTTGAATTTGCGGGATGCTGAGGGAGAGCTGAAGAAGACCTTTGCAGCCATGGAGCCTCAGCTACGTGAAGGTTTGGCTAATTACCAAATCACCCTCAAGTTCAACCCTCCTGGAGCACCACACTTTGGGAGATTATGGGAGAGGGAAATATGTTCCATAAGGTGGTCATTGGAACAGAGGCCAAGAGGCCACACTACTGGTGGAGGTGTAAGGTATGCTCAATGCCAAGCCATTAGGTCAGGGGTGCCCAAAGTCAGTCCTCGAGGGGTCGCTGTCCTGCAGATTTTCCAATGTTTCCTGCTTCAACAAACCTGACTTAAATTAAATAGATCCAACAGCCTATTAAGTTTTGCATAATTTGAGTCAGGTGGTTTTGGAGCAGGGACACATCAAAAACCTGCAGGATTGTGGCCCTTGAGGACCAGAGCTGGGCACCCCTGCATTAGGTTATGTATCTGACGATGTGTCTGACCAGGACCCTGTGACTCCAAATATGTTATTGATAGGACGGTGGAATGCATCCTTGCCACAAGTATCATATACACCATAGGGCTGGGTTATTAATCGAATTTTAATCTCGATTACGATCTGAGTTTTCAGCTATCACAACAATGAAATGATCCGATTATTTGCTCCTTCTGAGTTTAATCTTGTGCTGTTTTCAGTTGCAAATCGAGCGCCCCTGGGATTGCAGCGCTCTGCTGCAGACTCCTCCCACAGCCCCAACCGCTTTGATTTTATTCAACGCGAGTTGCAAACACCTCTCAAGTTATGAGCTGGACACATGGGAGGTGACGTGGCTCCTTCTCCATCATTTTCTATGGAACTTGCGCGATGAGGTGAAAGTCGCTGCCCTCTTCCAGCCAAGCGACAGGCGACATTCATGCATGTGAAATGTTGCGCTCGTTCATGTAGCCATGACACAGGGACTTGCGACGTGACACAAGAAAATAGAAAAATTTTCAATTTTTGTGAGACCCGACTAAATAATCCACCAGCTCCCAGCGACACAGAGATAACAAAAGATATAAAAAAAAAGAACTTTTATTCTCGCCAAAGATCAGTGCTCAGTTAACACATTGAGCAACAGGGGATTTAAGAAACTCATCAACACTTTGGACAAATGGTATCACTTGCCATCTCGTCTCCATTTTATTGTGGTGAGGGTGTTGTGAAGGACGTGGCTGCAGTCCAATTTTTCGCCACTGCTATGGACCTGTGATCAAGCCACATTATAGAGCCGTGTATAAATCTCACACTACATTTCATTGACCTGGATTTCAATGTGAAAACGAAATGTCTCCAGACTCATTTTTTCCAGATCACACCAGGCAGAATAGCTGCTGGTCTGAGACAAACAACAGCTACTGGGACCTGGGTGAAAAGAAACTAGACTGTATTACCACAGACAACGCTTCAAATATCACACTGCCCCTCCCAATCTCTCTTTCTCTAATTGTGTTAAATAATCAATTTCAATTAAAATAATTGTGATTTTCATTTTTCCCATAATCGAGCAGCCCTAATACACCATCAACCATCACCAAAAGGCGATGGCAACATAGCCAGTTCATCCGTGCCTACCTACCCAAACTTCAAGTCTGCAAGTGGCAACGACCAGTAGACAACCTGAAGTAAGGGACAGTGGTAATGATCGTTGATTTCTAGTCTCTCAGGGCCTCATGGCCAGTGGGAAAGATGGATGTGTCAGGTCAGCAGAGGTTGAAGTCAATGGCCAGACTTATCATAAGATAAGATAAGATAAGATAAGAGAAGATAAGATGTACTTTATTAATCCCGAAGGAAATTTTGAACACCAGTTGCTCATGCCCCATACAAAAGCTTGCATATGTTATAAATAAATAAAGTTAAGAGTTCTATTACTAAAAATCAATCAATAAAAACCAAGCAGAATAAAATAACATCAATCATAATAAAATCACAAGCCCACGCTAATGTATTACAGCCAGGGAAGCTCCATCTCCTCTATTCCTTTGATCGATCCTCGAATGTCCACTTCTCCTCTGCCCCCCTCCCTCACCCCGCCCCTCCAGAGAGTTGTACAGCCTAATAGCAGAGGGAACAATGGCCCATCTGTTGCCACTCCCAAACATTCCTGAAGAGGATAACTGATGGACGTTTTCTGCATTGGGGAAATCATTAGACTTTTATAATAGCCCTGTGATTATAGGGGCAGCTGCTCTGAATTTACTGATACATACACACTGCTACATATCTTCTTGCTGCCATCATGCTAAGACAGAGACAAAATATTTTCTATAAATGTGCAGTCACATGTCAATGTTTTTCTAAGATTACTAGTTAGGATCCAAGATGGCAGCATGTCTTTTGTCTGTTAAATGTCGCTGTTTTGTTGTTTTTAAAGATTTTTTAAAAGATTTTTAAAGAATTTATAGCTTCTTTATGTCCTTTTGTCAGTCAATGTTTTTGTGGACTGTTTGACAAATTTGTGGATTGTGGATGTTCTTGGAATTTGAGGACTGCATCCTCCTAGAGGTAACATCCCAGACCCTGCTGTGTCCACCTGGAGCTAACCGGCCTGAGCCTGCTACATCCTCCTAGAGCTAACTGGCCTGGGCCTGAGACTGCTGTGTCCACCTAGAGCTAACTGGACTGAGCCTCTTGTGTACACCTGGAGCTAACCGGCCTGTGCCTCCTGTGTCCACTTAAAGTGAACTGGCCTGAGCCTGCTACATCCTCCTGGAGCCAACTGGCCTGAGCCTCCTGTGTCCACCTAGAGTGAACTGGCCTGAGCCTCCTGTGTCCACCTGGAGCTAACCGGCCTGAGCCTGCTACATCCTCCTGGAGCCAACCGGCCTAAGCCTGCTACATCCTCCTTGAGCCAACTGTCCTGAGCCTGCTGTGTCCACCTGGAGCTAACCGACCCTAAGCCTGTATCCTGCACTACTTGCATTCTCCACCCTGAGGTCAGTACTGTTTACTCTTAAGTGTTAAAAGTTGTGGATGATAGCATTATTTGCTATTCCTATACGCACGTTAACAAGTGACATCACGCCCACGTGCTCATTGACCCAGTTTCCAGTTGGAGGGCAAGAAAAGCCGGTGCCCTCCACTGTTAGAAGACGTGAAGTTGACAGCAAGCTACACTAAATCTAAATCTCGCCCTGAAATAGTATTAAATCAGTATGGTTAACACGTGTAGCGCTGTAGGCTGCACAAATAGAAGAAAGAAGGACAGACATGTCAAATTTCATAGGTTTCCAGCGGATGTAAAACGCCGAAAGCAGTGGATAACAGCCATGAGGAGAATGTGACTGGATGATCCGTCCAAACCTTGGGAGCCAAAATCTCACGATAGAATTAGCTCAATTCACTTTATTGGAGGTATGTTTTTATATAAATATAGCTAAAGATTTTAAGATAACATAATGAGGTAGTTGTCATACTGAACTGGCGGCCATTTCTGAGGACTGTCAACCCATAGATCGTCAGCTATTTTAAATGGGTCTGTAAACTTTTCGCTAAGTACAGTTAGCTTTGCACTGTACCTTTCGCGATCACTGAGCCTCTTTTGTTTTTGTTTTTTGTTTTTTTTGCATTGTATCATTATCTCCCTTGTTCACCTCAAAGAGGTCTCTGCCAGGCTTCAACATATCAAAGTTCTAAATCAAAATCTAATGTGAAACAGAGAATGTTGATTGTGTTATTTTTGTCTGGAAATGTACAACCAAATCCTGGTCCTGAGGTGCAACGCTCCCAGACTCCCTCTGATTTTAAATCATTGTCTGGTTTCCAACATGTTCATCTTAACGTGCACAGTTTACTACCAAAGGTGGACATGGTCAGAATTTGGGTTAAATCTACAGGTGCAGATGTTGTTATAATTTCTGAAACATGGCTAACTAAATCTATTACTAATGAAGACATTAATATACATGGGTACAATATTTATCATACAGACAGGGCAAAAAAAAAGGAGGTGGTGTAGCTATTTATGTTAAATTAAGATTTAATGTCTCTATTGTTTTGTCCTAGTCAATTTGCAAAAAATGTAAAATTTTGGGCCTGAATGTAGAAATAGCAAAGTCCCTTTCTATTGTTAATGGGTGTTATAGACCTCCATCTGCTTTAAAAGGGGCACTATATAAATCAAACATTTCTTGACTAAATTAAGTTACACTGAGCTGACTAATTACAGGCCAATATCAAATTTATGTGTTTTAGCTAAGATTCTGGAATTTCTTGTTTTTTTTATTAATTGAAAGAGTTCCTGCACTCCAGTGACATCCTCTCCAAATTCCAATCAGGCTTCAGAAAAAAGCACAGTACTATCACCACTACTATGAAGGTGATAAATGATATTATTGTGGCACTTGATAAGAAACAGTACTGTGCTTCACTATTTATAGACCTGTCAAAAGCACTCGACACTGTCAACCATACTATTTTAAAAAACAGACCACTTGACCTTGGACTGTCAGAGCAGGTAGTTGCATGGTTCTCAAATGACCTGATTTACAGGACTCAATGCATTAAATATTTGTTGTTGTCAAAAAGAAGGTGCCGCAGGGCTCAGCTTTGGGGCCCCTCCTATTTATTTTGTACATCAATGACTTGGGACAAAATATCTCTGATGCTAATATGCATTTTTATGCCGATGATACAGTTATTTATTGTTATGGAACATCTCCCACTCAGACCATTGAAACCCTGCAGAAAGCTTTTGTTGCTGTCCAGCATTCACTTCTTCAGTTAACATTAGTCCTCAATGCTGACAAGACTGAGCTAATGTTGGAAGGTGCCTGAAACCACTCCAGTAGTGTCCACTCTTGGAAGGAATGTCATAGAAATGGTTTATGAAAACAAGTACCATGGAGTCTTGATTGATGACTCCCTCACTTTTAAACCACATATATATACTTTTATTTTACATTTTTATGTTGGTATTTTACAGTTTCTGTTCTGTCCCTAGCGCAGGGTTTAGATATGTGGTGCTTAATCTTTCTAAAATAAAAATAAAAAGATAAAATTGTTTAGTTTTTGGTACACGTTCCTTAAAATACAATAGAATTAGTAATTTCTTACCATATTTGCCAAGCATGTCAAATTCACTCTTATTTTTAATAAAAATGTGTCTGTCCCTTAATATTGCTATCATTAACACCTCATAACACTGTGTTCTGTTTTCAGATTTTCACTGACAAGCCTGGAAGCATCAGGTGGAGACAACTGAGCTGCTTCTGTTCTGCTGGGTTTTGCGAGCGTTTTGATCCACAGACTTACACAAACACCCAAAACCAAACAGGATCAAGAAACTGAAGGTGTGGAAGTCACAGAGGCCCTCATCGGAAGTGGTGTGTGGTGCTCTATGAGGGGGATGTTTACCCAGGAGTCTTCCAAGAAGTGGACTCTGAGAGTACTGCTCTGGTGAAAACCCTGCTTCAGGTTGGATTAAACAGATTCTTCTGGCCACTGAGAGATGACGTACTGTGGTTTAGATCAGAAGACATCCTGAGCCTTGTTCCTGAGCCCCAGCCAGTCACCAAAAGGCACATGATGATTTATCCAACAGTGTGGAGAAAAATATGCCTTGTTTTGGATCAGAGGGCCGCTGATATTTTCATAACTTCTTTTTTTTTTACTTTTTGTTCACTGTATATTTCTGCAACACTTATGTCTTTCATGTCAACTATTATCCATAAGCTTAACTTTTTAGATTTGTGTTTTATGTAAGTTTTTTATTGTCATAAACTGGATTCCAATTTTATTGTTTATAGTTCTTAAATGTTTCCAATCCAAAATAACACATATTAAACATTTAAAAACTTCATATGGAAAAGAAATGGTTTTAAAAGTGTACATGTTTAATGAATTTGTACATTCTAATGTTCATACATAAACTACACGATACATTTTAATATATATATATAAGGTTTAATTTTAATACATTTTAAATAGGTGTTTACATTAGAGTTTCAGATGTTGTTAAAATATTCTAATGACCTGTTTTTTTACTAAACTTTTAAATAAATAAAATGTTTTTGTCTTTTTTGCCTGTTTGTTTTTACTTGGTTCATGTATGTCATTACCAACACGCTGCGTCATTACCACTAAATTCTGTCATTATCAACACATGATCTATTTACATATTCTTTAAAACAAATTAAGAATAAATTAGTTTTTAATGTAACTATTTGTTACTTCGTATTTTCACAATAATTTGCTTTAAAAAAATCTGAGTTCTTGGCAAAGAAGCAGAATAATTTAACCTCCTTTGATATCAAATGACAATTCTTTAAAATTTGCACTTGGAAATGCGTAAAACATTTAGATAAATCAGTAAATATACATTTGAAAAACAGTACATCACATCTAGGAGGTGAGAATAGTGATATTAGCAAAAAATGATTTTTTTATATAATTCTATCCATTTTTTTAAATCAATATTGCTTTGTGACGGTAATGACATTTTGCTGGGATATCTGACTGAAAGACAAAGATTTTAATAAAATCTTTAATTGATGTGAATGTTTAGATTCTGACTCACAGATAGATGACAGTTCAGGTAAGGCAGGTATGGCTAGCTGTTGACATTTTATTTTTGAGAAAAAGAAAAATCAAAAGTGCCTAAAATCAAATAAACACCCTTTAATGTTGGAACTGTGTGTTGAACTTTTACTGCCTCTTGACCAGGACTCTCCTGGAAAAGAGGTTTTTAATCTCAATGGGATTTTGCTGGTTACATTAAAAAATAAAAAATAAAAAAAAGCATTTCTGAATCATCTAAATGATTGTCGTCTAACATTTTATAATAGATTAAACATTTTCTATATAAATTTAAAACTTTATCAAAACAATAAATAAAACAAACAAAACACACACACACGTGTGTGTGTGTGTGTGTGTGTGTGTGTGTGTGTGTGTGTGTGTGTGTGTGTGTGTGTGTGTGTGTGTGTGTGTGTGTGTGTGTGTGTGTGTATAAATAAGTAAAGATGGTCAAACTGATCTGTTTCTAATTTCCTGATTGGGTGAAGCTATAGATGTTCCCACCTCTGTTTCCTCCAGTCAGAGCTTTCTTCACAGATGGCTTTTTTGCTGGTTTCTTTGCTGCAACACACACACACACACACACTCATCAGCTGGAAGTATACATGATAGTTATTTTTTATCTTCTCTTCATCAGCTTCTTGTTAAATCCAGAACAGAATTAAAAAACATCTCCTCACATATAAGCTCTTAATCTGTTGTTTTAAATTCAGTCAGAAAGTCTTTTTAAGATTGTTTAGAGAATATTTTAAGAGGCAGTTTAGTTGATATCTTACAGTTTTTACCTGTTGCTTGAACACTTTTTGCAAACCTTTGGCTCATTGTGTCAAAACTTTACACACAAGCACACAAGACACAACACTGGAAATAAACCATTCACATTTATGTTGAATGAAATGAATGAAAACCTAACAGTCAGCCTAACGTCACTCTGATGACAAAATGATCAGGATGAAGTGGGAGTCGAACCACCAACCTCCCTGTTCCATTGCCTGAGTCACTACCACCCCCAACTGTACAGATGTTCCAGTTCAGAAGAAAGTACATCATATGAATACAGTTTCAGATTAGCAGCAACACACTTGAGTACTTTATATGAAACACCGGAGTCTTTACTTTTCACTGTTTCTATTCAGTTTATCAGTTTGCATTCAGTGAAGCTCAATGCAACACTTTTTCCAAAAAAGGTTTTCACAACAACCAAAAATGAAGGTGCTGAAAGGTTACAAATGATGTCAACTCCATACTGCATATTACAGTACTTTACAGTACAATACGGTAAATACTGCAGATACAGATTGGAGTTTAGAGTTGAAGACACACCTGTTTTCCAGTCTGAATGTCCTTACTGTGTGATGGATGCAACTGTGAACCGGCTTAGATGTGGGTGGAGACTCTGCCAGCTTCCATCATTGTCAGGCCATGATTTACTGTACTGTATCACCAACGTTGCTCTACAGTACATATCATCTGAAATATTGTTCCATGCATAACCTCTTCGACCATGTCTTACTCCTCTCTCTCTTCATCTTCCTCTGCCTCTACCTCTTGCTCTCCCTGCCTCCAGGCTAGCAAAGTTCTGAAAATGGCTCAACTGAGGCCTGTTTGTGGTTTGCAGATTGGTGATCAGTTTTGTAAGTAAGTGATTTACAGGTGTGTGTCTAAGTCTTTTCAATCACCTAATGTGTTTTGTTTTTTGAATAGATGTGTTTTCCCAATGGTACCAGTGAGATTTCATTCATGAACAAAGTGTTTTATGTATGAAATAGTGTGTAGTGTGCAGAGTGTGATGCAGAATTGCAACTGAAGTGCAAAGCAGTGCTTTTGTTTAAGGTCTGGCTCCACTGTGTTTAAGGTAGAGTAACACAAGCTTTGGTCTAAGCGTGTGTCTATAGTGTTCAAGCAACAGGCAAAAACTGTGACGGAAAAGATCTGAAAGAAACTGAACAAGATATGTTTTATGAAAAGCTTGTAGAGCAGGTTGTCCAGTAACTGGAAGGTTGGTGGTTCAAATCCCACTTACTGATCAAACTGTCTTTGGACCACGTTGATTCTGGTGTATTAATGTTTGCACTGTAAAACTGAACTTATCAGGAAAAACAAAGCAGGCTTAACTCTTGAGAAGATTTAGACTATAATCCAGTGAAATGAGTAGAAAATTAAGATAATTATCCCTGGTAAGATTTACTGACAAAAGATTTTTTTCTAGGTTTTAGACAAGTGAGAAATAAGTTGAAAGAAGTCAATGCTTCTCTCATTTTTTCTTTTCAGATTGAGAGAAAAGATCTTAGAATCTTATTACCACTACTAGGTTTTTTATTCCTAAAACAAGACAAAGTATTTACACTAAATGAAATCACTAATAATTGATTAGAGTTATATAATGATTCACATTGAATCTACTGATGGGGGGCTGGAGCAGCCTGATGGACATGCTGCAGCACCACCACCACTTATCCACATACCAGAACTGAATCAAGGTGGCTGAAGTGTCTTTCCCAAGGACAGATTGACCAGGATGAAGTGGGAGTCGAACTACTAACCTTCCTGCTCCATTGCCTGAGTCACTACCACCCCCAACTGTACAGATGTTCCAGTTCAGAAGGAAAATCTGGTTTAGTTGTGCTTGTTTTCAAATCTTTTCTGTCAACGTATCAAGATATCACTCTAAAAAAAGAGGGAAAAGACCTTTTGACTGGATATAAGATTGTAAGATTTGGTTAGATAGACATTTTTTTCCATGTGGTGGTTGGAGAGGCTGTTGGCACAGCCATGTCCATCAGCCTGCTCCAGCCACCATCGGTGGAGTCAACAGATACATTAATAGATTCAATGTGAAGCAATGGCTAACTAATCAGTTATTAGTGATTTTATTTAATGTAATTTTTAAGAACAAAGGAGTATTTAAAAAGTATTGAAAGCTATTTTTGTCATGGTCTCTGGGTTTTGCTGTAGGGTTTTGTAGTCTTGGCCCTGCAATAGGCTGGCGACCTCTCCAGGGTGTACCCTGCCTCTTGCCTGCTAATGTTTTCCAGCTTCCCCTCGGCCCTGAATTGGACTAAGTGGTATAGAAAGTGGTTGAATGGATGGTTATGTAGTCTTGCTTTACTTCTGTTTTCCTTGTCTTATTTTATAGGTTTATAGGTTTTCCCTTGTGTGTTCAGTTTTGCATTTTGCTTTCTGAGTTGTTAGTTCACCTGGTTCAGTTTTGTTCTTTCACTTCACCTGTTCCTTGTTTGTCCACCTGTGTATGTTTACCCCTGGTTTCCTTTTCACTTTGCCAGTTCACTGTCATATACCTGTTGTGTTTCCCCAGTCCTTGTATTTGTAAATCTAGCACTCAGTATTAAAACCTGAACTTCTGAACCGGTCTGTCTCTTGCCTCATCAGCCTACACTTAGGTCCTCAGATAAACTGCCACTGGTTCCTACGTAAGGAGGTCACTCCTCCTCTGCTTCTAGTTCCTGTCTCCAAGGGGGGTGCTCCTCATCTGGTTCCTGTTACCGAGGGGATCCTGGAAAGGGACACTCCTCTGGTTTCTGTTCCCGAAGGGATCCTGGATCGGGACACTCCTCCTCTGGTTCCTGTTACCGAGGGGATCCTGGAAAGGGACACTCCTCTGGTTTCTGTTCCCGAAGGGATCCTGGATCGGGACACTCCTCCTCTGGTTCTTGTTCCCAAGGGGGCCTAGGGATGCTCCTACTCTGCCTCTGTTTTTCTGTTCCTGAGGGGTCCCGTAAAGGGGCACTCCTCTGTCGCCTCTGGTTTCTGTTCCCAAGGGGGATCAGGGCATCCTGTGAGTCCCAGCTCCTGTTGGGCCAGGCCCCCCAGCCGCCCTCCAGAGCCCAGTCTCCTGTTGCCATGGCTCCCTGGCCACCCTCCAGTCATCTGGACTATTTTTGTTAGTTATTTTATTGCACCGGCAGATTACTTTGTTTGATTATAGTCAAAATTTTAAGTGTTTATCCCTTTCAGTTAAGACATCTCATTTAGTGACCAAGTTCTACTAAAGACGTCAGAGTTCCTCAGAGTTCCACATTTTCTTAATGAGCACTTTACTCACAGATTATGGAGATCTTCTGCATAGGAATGCTGCTGCTCAGTTTTCTAATGATACTGTATAAAATACCTCCCTGAGGTTTATTATAAATTGTAGGATGTTGATACACCAAAGTGAGGCAGGGTGGTCTGCTCTGGCCACCTAAAGGATCAGTCTTTGGTAAATGTTTAAAGCGAAACTCAGACTGATGCCGATATCTAATCATTCAAGTGCTGACTCCGTTTCTTTCCCTTCACAAGACCACCTTTGTGTCCCATATGGCTGTAGATTTGGGTCAAAGGAATTTAGTCTAATCTGCACATTTAGCATGTAATATTTTGCAAAAAGACTGAAAACTAATAGAGCTGATCTAATTTTATATCCAAACTAAGAGTTCATGAGCCCAACTCCACTGCATGCTCTAAATCGAATCACTTCTCTTTTTATTTCTGCTTTAAATATGTAACTGTGACATATTTACTGCTGCCTGTCTGGTCCAGAAATGTTAAAGGTCAAATTAAAATATCATCCATATATCAACCAAATATTATCAAATATAAACAGACGGTTGTTGTTTTTTTAAGCCATTCTGCAGCAGTAAATAAAGACCCTGTCAGCACCTGATCTAGACCATGTTTGTACTTCACCAAAGCTCTGCTATCAGTAAACACCAGTTCACAACAAAGTCATCTCAGTGCATGTGATCCATGTTTCCAGAGGTATGCAGGTCTGGGTTACCTGGCTGTGCGGCTGCAGGCAGGGCTGTGGTACTGGTTTCACTGGTCAGCTCCAGAGGATCACTAACAGCCTCTGGGTCAGCAAACATAGTAAATAATAACAAATAATGAGAGAAGGCAGCTTTATTAACACTGCTGATTTACTTAATTTCCTACAGACAACCAAAAGGTGCTGATTTTTTCTTTAAAGATCAAAATCTGTTTTGTTACTAATCTTTAGTACATTTAAGACTGACCCCCCCCCCCCCCCCCCCCCCCCCCCAAAAAAAAATCCCCCAGCTCTCACACACGTGTGCTGAGGAAAACAACTCAAATTTTATGGGTTTTGTTTTCCCACAAAAACATCAATATCATGCAAATAAAATGGCATTTAAAGGGTTAAAACCATTTGAATAATTATGTATTTGGTAGTTGTGATTAGGACTAAATTGGAAGATTTGAAAAAAGTGAAAAAGTGCCCATTTGTAGTGTTTCAGTTTTTGGGGAGACGACTTATTTGTCCTCTGAAAAGGAAATTTGTCCCTGACATGTCCTGTTGACCTTTAACTGACAAACCACTTCTGGCCTTAGTTTATTGCATTTCTTTATATTCCAGTCATTTATTAATTAAACTTTTAGTTGTCTGATTTGTCCTGAAGGGAAAAGCTCAAGGATAAAGTCATCCCGGCTTTGCTTCAGCATCTCTGAAGGTTTGATGAATGAAATCAGATTTTTCCACATGTTGTCCTGTAAAAACGCAGCTGTGCGGCATGTTCGACCATAATCCCAAGTTTACTTCTTTTCAGTCAAATCAGAGCAGAAATACTCCCGGGAACATGTTTAAATGGTTGCATTTAAACATGTTTTAGCAGGTAAGCCAACAGATGGATTGTCTGAGATCATTTTAAGGAAGTTTGTGTGTTGTTCTAAATCAGCTGATCAGCGGTAAACAATCAATCATGGACATACTGATGAGGATGAAGGAGGTGCTCCAGCGAGACAGGGCCTGGGATTGGATGCCGTTAGCATATGAGCTCACATAGTTGTGTCGTCCCTGCAGCTTTTGAACTTTAACAGGGCCCCCAGATCGCTTAAGGACCCCTCTGTAGAACCAAAACATCAATTTAGAATAAGAGTATAAAAAAGAGAAGCTTTCTAAGGGAGAAAAGTTCTGATCCAAAAAGTTTAAAAAAAAAAAAAAAAAAAACATCAGTGAGGACACAGGATAACTGTATAAAAGATTAAAAAGAGAAGAGTTGGTGTGCAAAATATTTTCCTTCTGGGGGCCCCTAGAGGCCTTCTCCAAAGGAAGTAGGAGGTTAATAGGGGGTGAGAGTTTAATCCTGAATTCCTGCACATTCCTTAATGATGTTGGTGTTTGGATAAAGTCGAGCAGACTTTCACACTTTTTGTCACATTTCAGAAGCAGAACTTTTACAGTCATCAGCCAGCATTCACCAAGCTGCTGCAGCAACATGCAACATGTTTTATCTAAAGGAACAAACAACAGCATCCGACCTGTGTACAGCAGCTGCACAGACAGAGGAGACGGCAGCGTAAATCCTGGTCCCATACACCGACATCCTGAACAGTGTGCAGTCAGGTGGACATAAAACCACCACTTCATACTCCTCCAGGTCCATTCCACGAGTCTCACAGGCCACCGGGTACGCACCTGACAACAAAATGTGACAGTAAAATCTAAATTTATTTATTGTCATTAAGTCAAAAACATCAAATGCATTTACAGAAGGAAATTTTGTTTACAATCCACCACAATCCACTTTGTTCCATCCACTAGGGGCTGGCTCCAAAACACAGTCAATCCCCATAGACTCCCATGTTAAAAAGACCAACTTCACAATAGAAATAAGCATGTCTGAAGCCTGGTACAAAAATCCATTTTAGTAGGTCAAGTTTACCTTCATGACAACCGTGAGGGGGGTGAATTTTTTTCTAAGTTATCCATTTGGATGTTATGTAATTTTTAAATTTGGCATAATTAGGGGCGTGTCCTTTTGATTGACAGGTATCCAATAGCCGTGGCAAGAAGGAAGAGTGCAGCACAACCGCGGTTTTTAGCCGGCTAACAGCGTGCCTTAGGTTTAGCCCGTCTACCTTCATTAGCCGGTTAGCTCACATTAGATTCGAGTTGGCTCAGTTAGCTCTTAGCTACAGGCAGCTCGGAGTTTGATAGACATCAATCATCCACCCCCACGCTCACAGCGCCCCTCTCAGCTCCACCTCTTTGCCCAGTTTTGTATTTTCCAGTAGAAACGGCAGGTGTCAAGCTGCCAAGATGGCAATGGTGGGGACCGCCCAAAAAGCTTCGATTTTGCTCTTAAGAAACCTATGGGACATCTTGGGTGGTGGGTTCCCAAGAACTTAAAGGAGGTCAACCTCCCCCACACACTCCATCATTATATAATGGTGCATAATCTCCTCTTTGCCTCCTGAAATCAATGATCATCTCTTTGGCCTTTTTGATGTTCAGCGCTAGGATGTTGTTGATGCACCATCCTGTTAACTCCTGTATTTCCTCCCTGTATGCTGCTTCATCACCCCTCGTTATGAGGCCAACCACAGTAGTATCGTCAGCAAACTTAAAGTGGAAATATAACAGTCAACCAAATGAACATTATTTACTAGATTGAGTCCTACACTTATAATTATATATATATACACAATATATATATTGTATTATCTCTATGTATATATTATATATAATTATATCAGCCAGTTAATGACAACTAGTGATCATCTGTGCTGAAAAGATTTTTTTTCTTTTTCAAAAGTAGGTGATTGTGCATTACGTTGGTTCGTGATGACTGGCTTTTTTTTCCCCTACGCAGGAAGACACATTTGAAGCAGTTTGTCAAAGTAAATGAATCCCGCATTACAAGAATACAACCTGCAGGATGGTGGTGAGAGAGATCACGGAATTTAGGATAACCTGAATGACTGTCCTGGCCTAGTCTGTTTCTGTGGAGGCTTTTACCAGCTGTGGTGACCTCTGGATAAGGGATAAAATAACAAATTATGTCTAATTATTTGAGGTTATAGGTGGTAAAATAAAAATACTTGGAGCAGCTTAGACTTTAGTCTGTCGGTCCGGCGGACCGCTAGCTTGCCAGACTCAAACGTCTTCTGCTCTGTCTATTCTTCCTCCTGAAAAAACCCACTGCAGACCCTGGAGTCAGGAGGGTTTTTCTCTTCAGTGCTGCCAACCAGCGCAGCAGGACAGTTCTCTGTTTCAGCGGAAGTTTGTGAAAACAGATGGTTTGTCCTCGGACTGAACTCTGTAAAACTCATTTTTACACCCAGGAGCAATACAGTAGTGTCCCTCTTTGTTTTCTCTCTTCACTTGGTTCACTAGTCTCCATCGTTTACCTGTTATCTCTCTCACTTTGAAGGGGACAAGTGGACTCTAATCAGGGACCGTGACACCAACCCTGTGACGTCACAGTTTATAGTACTGCAAGATGGCGGCGCCCTTACTACGAAAACTAAAACAGCGCTACGTTTTTCTTTTATATGTTTATAATTGTCACTTTGGTACATAATTATTGATAAGTATAGGACTCAATCTAGTAAATAATGTTAATCTGGTTGACTGTTTCATTTCCACTTTAATGATAGTGTTCGAGGGGAGAATGGAGGTACAGTCGGACGTGGAGGGGGCTTAGCACACAGCCCTGAGGGGAGTCAGTGCTAAGTGTCAGGGAGGAGGAATAGAGCTGACCCACCGTCACAACCTGTGGTCGGTTGGTCAGGAAGTCCTTGATCCAGGAGCACATCAGGGGCGCCAAGTCCAAGTTCACCAGCTTTTCCACCAAGATGTCAGGACTGACGGTGTTAAATGCTGAGCTAAAGTCAATAAACAGCATCCTGACATAGGTTCCAGGGTACTCCAGATGGCACAGGGTTGTGTGAAGAGCCGTGGAGATGGCATTCTCCGTGGACCAGTTTGCCCTATAGGCAAATTGGTATGGGTCACAGTTTTGGGGGAGACATTCTTTAAGGTGCCTGAGAACAAGCCTCTCAAAGCACTTCATCACCACAGACATCAGTAGACATCAGTCTGTAGTCATTGAGATCCTTAATGGCTGCAGTCTTAGGCACTGGAATGATGGCTGCTGCCTTTAGCCAAGGTGGTACTTCGGCCAGAGACAGGGATGAATCGAAGATCCCCGTCAGAACTCCTGCTAGTTGGTCTGCACAGGTGCAAAGGATAATTCCAAGCACGCCATCTAGACCAGCAGCTTTCCGTGGGTTTACCGACTTCAATGCACACCTCACCTGACATTCCTGAAGAATGAGAGACTGGGGGCTGGAGGGTCGATGGAGCACTGGTGGTGTGACTGCCCTCAATGACTCAAAGCGGGCAAAGAAGCTGATCATCCGCTAATGAGGCATTGGCATTGACCTTTGCCTGCAAATTGCCTTTATATTTTGTCAATTGCTGGATCCCTTGCCACATCCACCACGGGGTCATTATTCTAAAATGAGATTCAAGTTTCTCCTCAGCTTGGATCTGGCTGCACTGTAGCCTGCTTTAAAGGTGGCGTATCACGCTCTTAAGTGTTTTCACTTCAGATGTTATCCAGGGCTTTTGATTGGGAAAGACCCTTATCTGCTTATTCACTGTTACAGAATATGTACAATATCTGATGTACAATAAGACAGTGTCTGTGCGCTCCTGCAATTCCATATTGTCAAACACGGACCACACTGTGCTCTGGAAGCAGTCCTGAAGCTGATTAAGTGTTGCTGTTGACCAGATTTGAATAATCTTAGTGATTGGTTTAGTTCTCAGTTTGAGGGTGGTATATGCAGGAGCTAGGAGCAGAGAGAGGTGGTCAGACATGGTGTGGGAGGGGGACAGATTTAGTATTGGCACCTCTGGTTGGACATTGTACATAATGTACAAAACTGGAGAGTACAGACTTAAGACAGGCTTTGTTAAAGTCACCCGCAACAACAAAGGCTCCATCTGGATGATCCTGTATCTTGGGGGTTGATGAGGTTGTGTAGATATGAGAGGGCTAGGCTAACATTAGCATCGGGTACAGTGACGTGTGGTGAAGTTTATGGTTGGTGAGGCACTGATTTACAATTGTAAGAACTGAAAAGAGCATCTTATTTCAATATTCATTCAACAGCATGCAACTGGTAATGCTTCATATCCTATCAGCATTCCTCTTTCAGTTACACTCACACACCCACTGTTACTAACTCTTCAGTGAGAAAAGTAACTGCTGGCCTCCTAAAAGTCGCTAGAAATCGCTAAATGACATCTAATGTGCATAATAACCTGGTACATGGAGTTGCTGTGGAGAGGAATGTCATGGGAAAGGCAAAAATGGACGAAAAGACAAGCTACAAATTTTTAAAAAGGCAAAACTAATAAAAATAAAACAAATTCTTTGGTTAATATTTTCTTTTATTCTAGTTTAATTTTATTAAGTGTAGGTTGTTTTCTAATTAGGAGGCTGCAACATCTCACACTTGTTTTCCTCCACACTCTTCATTAATAGACATTAATATCTGACGGTAAGCCAGCGCGAGATCATCCTGCAGCAGCTTTGAACGTTTCATTTTCAGCCTGGTCATGTAACAGGTGATCATCTCCTGCTCTGAATGCTGCTGCTGCTGCTGCCAGAAGCCTCTTCTGGTTGCTTTTGGACAGGACTCCTCATTGAGAAGAATAAACTACTTTCATACACATCCGTCTACAAAAGTCTTCAATACTGAAAAAGTCACTAGATTCGTTGCTAGTCGCTTTAGAGAAAAGAGAGGAAAAAAAAAAAAAAAAGGCAAAAAGGGTCACCAAGTTGGCAACACTCACACACCGTGTTGGTGTGTGAGTGTGCCCCCTTGACGTGAGGCAGAGTACTGTTTGCCTCACCTGCTGACTTTTCTCTGTACTTTATTGTACGATAAACGGGAATATTTCTCTCACAAATACATTAAATACATTACACAAACTGTAGAGAGTCATGGTGTATAACAAATATTTCTGTCATGAATGGCGGGCGTCGGAAGAGGTGAGGACCCAATTGTAGGCAGTCAGGCAGGAGGCAGAATCGGTGCAAGGAAAAAAGGTTTATTGCCAGGATCCAAAACAGGAAAAACAGAAAACACTAACCAGAGGGAACATGCAAACATGAATGGTGAATGATGAGGATCCAGACCAAAACAAGACAAGTCCCACGACAAAGTTCAGGGGGGGCCACCTGGAGGCTGAACAGATGGCAGGATCAGGTCAGGAGGCCGGCTGGGGGGCCGGACGGACCGGGGCAGAACCTCCGGCGGACGGCCCGGAGGCTGAGCAGACAGCTGAATCTCAGGCGGACGGGCAGGCTTGGGCCGGCACTCTGGCGGCGGACGGGCAGACTGGATCTCTGGCGGCGGACGGGCAGACTGGATCTCTGGCGGCGGACGGGCAGACTGGATCTCTGGCGGCGGACGGGCAGACTGGATCTCTGGCGGCGGACGGGCAGACTGGATCTCTGGCGGCGGACGGGCAGACTGGATCTCTGGCGGCGGGATGAAGGGCGTCTCTACCTGAGACCCCCTCGGGAACAGGAACTTGAGCTTGATGAGGAGCGTCTCGACCGGAGACTCCCTCGGGAACAGGAACTCGAGCAGGGTGATGAGCGTCTCGACCCGAGACCCCCTCGGGAACAGGAACTCGAGCAGGGTGATGAGCGTCTCGACCTGAGACCCCCTCGGGAACAGGAACCCGAGCTGTGGACAATAATGGTGCCGACACAGGGGAAGAAGACCTGGACACTGTCGTGGGACGGCAAAGAGCTGGGAAGGACCTCGGAGCTGGCATCGGACGCTGCGACGCAGGGCAGGACCTCGGAGCAGGCGTCGGACGTTGCGGCGCAGGGCAGGACCTCGGAGCTGGTGTGGGGCGCTGCGGCGCTGGACAGGACCTCGGAGCCGGCGTGGGGCGCTGTGGTGCAGGGGAGGACCTTGGAGAAGGTGTGGAGTGCAGAGGAATTGGAGCTGGAGGCGGCAACCGTGACAGTACAGCTGATGGCGTCACCCGAAACGTGGACCGTGGAGCTGGTGTTGACCTCCAAAATGCGGCCCGCCCCAGTGATTTGGGGCTAATCACCAGTCTGGTTCCCCAGAATGGCGACCGCTCTGGATAATCCCGCGGCTCCCACTCCGTCTCCAGTCCCAGGAGCATTCCCACCAGTTCACTCGATGTCATAAACTCGAGGGGCCGTCGCCCCTGGTGCCTGGACGTCCTCCTCCGTCTGCACCTTGTGGGAGGAGGATCAGGAAACAACAGATCTGGCTCCTCCACCGAAGGGAACCAGTCAGCAACCTCAGAACAGTAATACTGAAACCAGACCATCAAACCTGCTGGGTCCTGTTGTGGTCGCATCCTACTGTCATAAATGGCGGGCGTCGGAAGAGGTGAGGACCCAATTGCAGGCAGTCTGGCAGGAGGCAGAATCAGTGCAAGGAAAAAAGGTTTATTGCCAGGATCCAAAACAGGAAAAACAGAAAACACTAACCAGAGGGAACAGGCAAACATGAATGGTGAATGATGAGGATCCGACCAGGAACAACAGAAAACCAGGGGTACTTATACACTGAGGGAGTAACAAGACACAGGTGAAGTGGATGACTAATCAGACCAGGTGAACTAATGAGGCAGGAACAGAAAACCACAGCACACAAGGGAAAAACTAACTAAACATGACCAGAAACCCAAAAACATGAACATAACACACACCAACACCCAGAAACCATGACATATTTCCGTAAAGTTCATGTTGGCGACATGCTGAGGAACAGAAAACGTGTCATGCAACCCAGTTTGTTGGATGGTACAGTCAGAGCTGAGGCACAGCTTGCCTGTTCCTCCACCGGGGTTTCTGCACTGGATTTGATCGGGAAATACTCAAATTTGGTAATTTTTATTTAATAAACTGTCAAAGCGTGTCATAGTTATACTGAAAATGAATTTCTAACACAGATCAGTAGAAAATATTAATATTTATTGTATGTTTTTTTCTTTATTATGACAGGTGAGGCACTGCCTCCCCTGACCACACGTCACTGATCGGGTAGTATATAGGCTACTGTTATGACCACTACACTGAGTTCACAGGGCAAATAAACTGGTCTGCACAGGACCGAGACTGCTTCTAAAGCCAGACAGCAGTGTGTGTGTATGATTCTGCTGTTTGTACACCAGTCGTTGTGCGTGTAGATACAAAGTCCTCCTCTCCTGTTCTTACCAGAATCAGCATTGCAATCATGATGGTACAGGTTGTGGTCTGTTAGCTGAACAGCAGCATCGGGGATGAGTGGGTGTGGACAGGATTCTGTGATGATAATCACGCTGCAGTCCCGTATGGCATTGTTGGTCGCTAGCATTAGCTCCAGCTCATCTGTTTTATGAGTGACTGATCTGGCATCTTCTCAGGAAGATGCTTGGGATGGGTGGTTTATGTGGCTGTCGTGCTAGCCTTACCAGAAGTCCCGCTCTACATCCCCACTTCTGCCTCCGATTTCTCCGCCAGTGGCGCTGGCCAGGGAGAGCCCAACATTCTGGCAATGTCCTCTGGGATATTATGGGACCGTTGAAACTTAATCGTAACCAAAATGCGTCAGGTAATTCCTACAGACCGTAGTTGGGCTTGTGTGCAAGAGAGTCTCTCTGAATCCAATGGCTCAATTCCCTCATCCACATGTCATTCAGCTCTGCAGACGCCTGGTAACGAGCCATTCATTTGATTCAGGTGTGTTGGGGAAGGGTTGCATATATAAAAGCTCCAGGATAGATCTCGAGGACTGGACTTGGGCACCCCTGCATTAAGTGATCACTTACGTTGTAATAATCAGTTCACTATTTCATCAAATCAAGACCTAAAAAAGGTCTCTTTTGTACCCCCCTTTTCCTGGTCTGTGCGCCGGTCTGGCCCCCATTAGAACTTTTCTATACCCGCTCCTTCATAGCTGAAGTATAAACCCTGTCTACCACTAGCCAGCTGCTGTGTTAGACAAGGTTCTGCCAAGAACAATACTTTGTGGTAAATATGTGACGGTGTGAACCATGAACAACTGAACCATAAACGCAACAAGAGAGAAAAGCCGATCAGCTGATCACAGACAGCTGTTGCTGCACAGGGACGACCAGATAGTCTTAGATCAGCCACGCTGGTGCAAAATACAGCTGGACTGTCGTAAGTTTAAAAACGAATGCAGGAAAAGTGCAGGTGTGGAACCCTCTCATCGAGAAAAGACATCATTCTCCACGGAGGCAACGTCTGTGGGTTGCCACTGAATGATTTTTATTTTCTGGTTACAACCAAGGCCGGCTTTACGCAGGGGCAAGAGGGGGCAGTGCCCCCTCAAACAAACATTCTGCCCCCTCAATCAAATGCGCCGAAATGGGCAAATCTCTCCAAACGCTCTCTCCCCTCTGTACTGAACTCTGTGTGTCGGAGCTTCACAGGATCCATTGTACTGTCTTCAACAAGTCCTTCCCACCACCACAGAAAACAACCAATCAGTGTTTAGTATGCAAATGAGTTGACATACAGCCTGATCTTGCGGTGTCATATTTCTCCCCCTCGTAGAGAGAGCGGCTGCTGAGCTCCAGCGGTAAAACTTATAGAGTAAAGCTCTGTTAAATGTGTTGTAGCGATACTGAATAAATACTTATAATAACAGACGTATTTATTGCATCTATTCTGTCAACTGGGGTTTGTTTCTGTTCTATTTAAACGCCTGTTAGTAGGAGCAGTGATCAATCACGCACGGGCCATAGATGTGACTGCCTCCTCGGTACTAGACTGAGGGAAAACGAGCTGCGCATATGAGACCCCTCAAGCTCCGCCCAGCCTTTAGTTCAGCATGCTAGTTTGAAGAAAAAAATAACAGAAAGTTTCACTCTACATTCCCGCTGCTTTCAGCAGTTCAGCTCAGAGCTTCATGTATGCCTTGTTGGTTCTTAAAATTTTGATGAAGGATCATTTAGTTTTTACTCATTTTTATTTATTATTATCATTATTTCCCCCTGAAGGTTCACTGCCTTATTTTGGTAGGGGGTTTAATTTTTTGCTCTGTTATTGTTGTGCTTGATAGTTATGATTCTTTAATCATTATGGTCTATATACAGACAGAAACAAACACACAGATAGTTGAGTTTATTGTTATTAGTTTCAAATTTATTCAAAATGCTTAGACATCTAATGGCTGTCCAATAGGGCAATTGTTATTTTGTTGGTTGTTAAAGCTTTGATAATGGATCATTCTTTTCTTTTTTCTTACTTCATTTTGTTATTGATATTTTCTGTTCCCCCCCTGAGGGATTGCCACCTTATTGTGGTCAGGGGGTTTGCGTGCCTCAGTGACTCTAAGAGCTATACCAGCAGGAGCTTTGGTTTCAGGTGGGACACCCAAGCTGGACAGGTCTTAGAGTAGAGGCCTGACAAAGTGCAATCCATTTCTTTGAAGTTGGACTCCACTAACAGCACAGTTCCGTTAAAGAAACACTTAAAAAACAACAACAAGAAAATGCTGAAGTATGTACTCATAATGCCCCCTTCAAATTTATGCCTGCCCCCTCATGTATGCATTCCTAGAACCGGCCCTGGTTACAACAGAAAATAGCATTACATTTCCTAATATCTCAGTTTAGTCATTAATTCTTTAATTAACTAAATTATTAATAAACGTTTCCTGTAGCATTAGCCTTAACTTATATGCATAATAAGCGTGTCTTTAAGCTGGACAGCAATATGGATATGTACAATTTAGTGTTAGATTGATGGCTATTCAACAAAATTTACTTTGTTTTGTTGCTGGGAATAAAAAAGTGTCGTCTCAGCCTTGAAAGCAAGTCATTTCTCCTCTGCTCTCTGATTGGCTGGCATTCCTCCCTCATGTAAACACACTGCCATCAGTGAATAAACAGAGTCAACCACTGTACATGTGTACAATCAGACAGGGAAGGGGGGAGGAGGAAGAACGCTTTCCGTGTTTTTCTCTTTCGACTGCAGTTCTGATTTGAAACACTAGGTGTCAATTTTACGTATTTCCCCTTTAAAGTTTTCTACAGTTGTTAGAACAGCCAAAAAATCCGCCAGTGCTTCCAGATTTCTCTGACATTGTTGAGAAAAAGTCAGTCTGTATTAGCCTGTATGTGTGTTTATATTATAGGTTTTTAATGAAAAACTTTCAGTTATGAGACCATAATGTAAATAACCATTTTTATGCTGATGACTCAGAGGAGAGTCACCTTAACTGCTGTAATTCCTGCACTCAGGTGTCAGTCAAGACTCCTCCGTTACTTCCAGTTGAGTCAAAGTGGTGAAGCTAGATTCATTACAGGGAGATCACCTTGTTGCTCGCCTTCCTGCACTGACCACATGTTAGATTTTACTCTGGTTTTAAAACTTTTTCCCTCATCTTTAAAGCCTCAAATGGTCTCACCCTCAAGTACCTCTCAGACATGACCTGGTTTGTTTCCTCTTGACATCTGTAGATGATGAACTTTACATGATTACCACTTATTTATTTTTATTACAGAAAAAACTTACTTTTTAAAATTATTTAAACTTTAAGTCAGACAATTGCTGAACCAACTTAAATGAATTGCTTCCATTTATAACAAGAGGTTGACTGAAGTTTATCCAAGTTTATTTATTAAGTTAGTTCAACTCGACCTTGAATACCAGTTGTGCAAAGACCTGAAATCCATATTCATCAGGAATTTAACCTTTTGGGATTGCTACCTTATAAATTTGTATGTTTATATATGTGTCTTTCTTTCTATCTGTGTCGTGTTTACATTAAGACAACGTTGATGGAATGCTTTTCTCTGTTTTAATGGACACGTTGAAACCATGAGGGACAGGGAGAGAAACCCTCCACCACATAATGCTACTATCTGAATTTTTGCAGCAGCAGGAAAAGGGCTGTGGAACTGATATCACAAAAGATCAGTTGGTGGCTTTTTCTATTAAACTCAAATCCCTTCCTCAAACTTTCCTCTTTGAGGAAGCCTTTGTTTGTACCTGTTATATATTTTGGTTATTGTCATCATTGCGTCCTCATCAGCTGATCAGACTTTTATGGTGTTACTATAATCCAGTGTTTACAGTCAGGAGACAGGATGGCTGTTCTGGCCGTGTTGTGACTTTAAAGAGAGAACAAATATTTTAAGGCTGCACTGATGAAGTTCTGAGTTTCAGATTCCCCCTGAGCTGTGTGAGGAACTGATCCTGTCTCGTGAATTTTACATCTTTTCTTCTTCTTTTATAAGCTTTCCAGGGTCATTTGCTCCGAACCTACAGACTCTATCATCCCCATTAGATTTTTTGTTTGGTTGTGGTTTCAGTTTTATTTTCCTCAACTGCTTTAATAAAGTCCCAGGTTTATTCTAGTTAAATTGTGCTTCTTCTTTCTTGTTGCTTGCAGTGATCTGCAAACAGTGTTTTTAAATGCAAATGATTATAGTGAAAAAATCAAGAATACAATTGAGCTGTTATACAGACATAATAGCTGCATGGACAGAAATATAAAACTAGCTGGGAAAGGATTAATGCTGCAGCTTAAAAAGGTGGATTAGAAAGTCAGCCATTCTTTGAAATACTCTCAGAATAACACATAAGCACTTGAAAGGACCAAGAGGAGGCGTTTTATCTGCTTCTTCTATAACTTAGTTTGAATTTCAGACATTTTTATGATCCAGGCTCAACATAAACATGAAAAAGAAACATTTTGTGGCTTATCAAGTTACCTCAAAGCATCCAGAGGTACAGTGTGACTGGAGCTGAAACCAAAAGCATTCATCAAACACACCAGCTGGCAGAAGAAAAAGGTCATCTGGTGACATGATGGATATTTCTGTTCATGGTTATGTCACATTAACAACGCAGCTGCTAATGTTGGTCACCCATTCATATCCATATGTCCTCAGACGTTCCTTCAACGGTTTTTACTCCGAAGAGTTTACATTTTCTACATCTGAGCCACATCCAGCAAAGTAATGTGGATAACACACAGACAGACAGACGGATGGACAGAAAGATGAACAGACATCTTTCAAGACTCACCACTAGATCCGGAAGTGAATGATGGGATCAGGAGGAAAAGACCTGGAAAAAAGTAAAAATACTGTGTTTATTCTCTGAGGGAAATTTGTAAATAATGTCAATGACATCTATCTGTCTGTTTGTCCGTCCCAGTCTACTCTAGTCTTATCAAGCCTAGTCTGTCTTAGTCTAGTCTTTCCTAGTCTAGAACAGGCTTTCTTAGTCACTAGACTATCTATCTATCTATCTATCTATTATACAGTACAAGACATATTTTGAAGAAAGAAAGAAAGAAAGAAAGAAAGAAAGAAAGAAAGAAAGAAAGAAAGAAAGAAAGAAAGAAAGAAAGAAAGAAAGAAAGAAAGAAAGAAAGAAAGAAAGAAAGAAAGAAAGTACCTGTCAGAAGCAGCAGAACAGACATCTGAGACATTTCAGGACCTGGAACAAAAATCAAAAAACTTTTTTTTTCTAAATGTGAGACTCTGTAAACATCTTCCTCAAATAAAAAGCAAGCTGACATGTTGTAAAATAAAAGATTTTATGATTCCTCCTCTGTCTCATAGTCCATCAGATCCTAGGGTTCTACCTGAACATGAGAACAAAAACCACGATGTAAACATGCCAGATTGTTTTCCATCCTGTTCCAAGGCAAGTTAGAAGACCACACAGTCCAAATCCAGGGCATCTTACAGTTTTTCTCAGTGGCTTTGGTACATTTCTCACATATAAATTAACATTTGCGCAGCAGTTAGCACGTTTCTCACTAATTAGTACAAACTGTAGAACCCAGTGAATAACCTTCATGTCTTTTTTTTTTACTTCATACCCGCTTTGCCATCTTACAGTAATTTGTTCACAGCATTATGCAAAAAAACAATTCAGTCACTTATAAAACAAACTTAAAGTATCAACCTTGAGTAGAGTTGTGCTGTAAACCATGTACTACTGTAACAGTACATACATATTACTGTACTGTATGTAACTGAATATATTAAATCTCCTGTACATCAAGACATTCCTGTCTGTCTGGCCTCATATTTTCATCCACATCACATCAGATAACATCCCTTGTGATGCAACGAGAAAATATCTCCTGAAGTGGTGAATCTGCCCTCTGCAGGACTCTGCTGTGATCAGTATCCTGCATCCATGGCTGCTAGCAGAGCCATCTGAGTAATGTGGATGTGGGTCATAGGACTTCCACCTCCAGGCAGAGAAAGACTCCTCTGTTAGGTTTAGATAAAGATGAGGGTCAGCTGAGAGCAATTGTTCAATTTAGAAGACATTCCAGGAAATATTATAAAGAAATACTTCAAATCTGCTTGATAGATTTTAATAATTTGCTTAACTCTTTTGTATGTGATGACTCAAGCAATGAAATGAGGACTATTAGTTTTGCAGGGATCGACTATTCTGCAGTTTTAAGTGTAGCTATTTTGACTGATATGACCAAAGCAAATGATAATGTCATTAAATAGCAGAGAATTGTATAAAAGCACATGTCCAAAAGCATTTGCAATTTGATCAATGCAATGAGAAATGCTACTCTGATGTGCACAAATGACTAATGGTTGTGGAGTTTTAAGTAATAATCATGATCATGTTAATTTTGATGTAAAAATGCACCAAAGTGAGTCAGAAAAGCTGTAATGGTATCATAAGACCGCCTCTCCTGGTGTCCCTGGTACCACAGTCAGGCTGATGAATGAGCCCATGGAAAACCTTACATAAACAAGCTAATTTCCAAATTTTAAAGTTATAAATCCAACAGTGTTTTGTTTTTCTTTGATGTTAAAATTATGAAACATTAACAGACACATCCTTTTCAGAATAAGAGAAAACTGAGGAAGTATCACAAGAAAAGACAACACACACGCTGGTGTACATGAAGCAGTGAGGGTGTCATTTTCTAAAAACTGGTCATATGATCAATTCATTCATATCTAAACCTCATGTTTTTATGTATTACTGTATCCAACTTCAGCAAGTTTAGAAAATGGCAATTTGATGGACAACTCTGTTTCATCGCAGTGGTGGAGCTAGATTATATATATGGGTGGGGGTGGGAAGGGTGGGAGAAAACTTTATCACGGGTGTGATGTAGTAATAAAGGTTGTGTTGCTCTCTCTAACACTGCAGTGATAACTGTGGTCACATTAGAGAGAAATAAATATCTTTACATAAATAATCTGGATCATCAAGTGGAAATATTTACAAGTTGAAAAAGGTCCTTATAAGGTAAGTTGGTTCTTTGGGTGCAGTATGTGGAGCTTGATGTGGTAGTAGGGAAGTCAATGGCTTCTCCTAATAAAATCAGAATTATATCTTGTACTCTTCCTTCTTATATCATCTTCTGTGAAGATATAGTTATAGTCTGGTTATAGGATATCTTTCTCCACATTTTAATGATGTAGCTACTTACATATCTTCATGCTAACATCAGGTTAATAGCCTAATGTTACGTACCCACTCTTCTTGGGGGGTTATAACTAATAAAGAAGACATGGAGACCGTACATGTGCTTTTCATGAACTCAAGGTAGTACACAGAAGTCACCATGGAAACTCATTCTAACAGGAAGTAATGTTAAAACTTTCACAATAAATCTTGACAACTAAAAACCGTCAATACATAACATCATATCTCCTCCCTTTTAGCTTGGAAATCCCCAGTAAAACATTAAAGATTTCTAACCAGTTAATCTGGATTATAACTTTTAGAATTGATGTCCAACAACCTTAATAGACTAAAAAACCTTTTCCTTAATGTCTTTGAATTATCATTTTCAACTGAACTAGGACAGAGAGGGTAGACTATCCCTCTGTCCAACTGAACCCCGGGAATTATTCTGTCCCAATGTTGTGGGTAAGTTCCTAAACTATTTGCAATCAGCAGCAGCGCGACCACCCATCATCGCCAGACTGTTGGTTTACCCAGTGGTAACGGCACTTGGCCATTTCTGCATTTTGTACGTCAGTCTTTTCCTTTGCTCCTCTCAGAAACCCAGACCTGCCTGCCTCACCCTCCTCGTTCTGCTGCTCATCACCAGCTGATCATGATGAACCTTTTTACTTATACTCAGCTCTGTGTCCACGCTTAGATCCTGTTCCCACCCCAAACACACAACCAAACCAGTCAGTAAAGACAATATAAAGTCAGATAACATGCAACTAAGTTAGTAGTCAGTAACTACTTGGTAAGAAACCAAATTAATTGATTGTGAAAAAAACAACTAATCAATCAACATAATTTCACTTTGTTGTAAATTGAGTCAGAAATATAACTCACCACCAAACTTATAGAAGTAAACTGGTAAACCAGAACAAAACCAGACTAGTCCAACTTCAATTACTTAGAATCCCAACAAACCAGCTAACTACTTAACTAATCAGTCCAGCAAGGGGAAACAACCACATCAGCTCAGTCTATAAACCAGTCAGTAAAGACATTAAATATGTCAGATAACATGCAACTAAGTTTGCAGTGAGTGATTAGTTAGTTAGTTAGAACTCAGTAGACTGACTAACCAGACTGAAATAAAAAAGGAATTCTGCTAACCAGCTAACTATCCAATAAATCTAACTAGCTTAATAAAAACTTGGGGTTAATAAATCAGTCCAGCAGGAAGAAAACAACCAAATGAGCTCAGTCAATGAACGAGTTACATGATTGGGAAACAGGTCAGTTAATAAAATAAACATGTGAGACAACATGCAACTAATTTAAATTCAGTAACTAGTCTGTTAGTAGCCAAGTTAACTGTCTGTAAAACAATCAACTGATCAACCAACAGTAACTTATTTCAGTTTGTCTGTTTACCAAGTCAGAATGGTTCTCCCCAGCAAACTCAGTGAACTAAGTTAACTGGCAAACCAGACTAACCTGACTGAAATCAATAAGAAAGGCAGCTAACCAGCCAATAAAAAAAACTAGGGGTTTAACCAATCAGTTTAACAGGACGGAAACAACCCCATGAGCTCAGTCAGTAAACCATACAGATGGCTGGGAAACTGGTCATTAAAGACATTAAACATGTTACCATTAACAAAGTTAGCATTCAGTAACTAGAGAGTTAATAGCCAAGTTAAACATACAACTAACAACTAACTGTAAATTAGTTCAGTTTGTGGTAAATTGAGTCAGAAAACTCAACAACACATTAAATGAATTTAGTAAACTGGTAAATTAATCCAGAAACTAGAACAAAATCAGACTAATTTGACAATTATAATGGTAACAGACCAGTTACTAGTACTTATTAATAAACCAGTCAGATTGTGGGGAAACCAGTTATTAAAGATATTGAACATGTGACTGAGTTAAGAGTCACTAACTAGTTTGTTAGTAACCAAGGTAACTGTTTTTAAAACAAATAACTAATCAATCATCAGTAAATAAGCCAGAAAAGTCCCCACCAAACTCAAAAGTAAACTAGTAGAGCAGTCAGTAAATCAGTTAACCGGAAAGTCATTTAACCAGCTGGTGGTTATAATCAGTTTACAGGACTACAAATCAGATTAGGAGGAAAACAGTTGAATAAATATATTACCAGTTTAAACCAATTCACCAACCAGAAAAAACCCAACAAGACCAGCCAGCTTACTGGTAAACAGTTGGTAAACTGGGCACCTTTTGCTCAGCTGTCCAACTAGCTCAAAAGATCAGTCAACCAGCACATAATGAGTTAACTTGCTTTGTAAACTAGACACTCACTAAACCAGCTGATCAGCAGTCAGTTAACTGGTTAGTCCCTCTGTTGGATCTGAACCAGTCAGAAAGCCATTTACCAAGTTAGTTAAGAGGTAAAATCTTACTGACTGTTTCTGACGTCTCCGGGGGAAAAAAGCAGCTCAGAGTTCAGAGCAGATTCCCTGCAGAGGAAACAGGCGGCCGGACGGCGATGCTGAGCTGATGTCCATCACCTGCTGAGAGAGAGGCAGCATTTAAATAAGTGCTCGCTCTCTCTCTCTCTCTCGCTGTCTTTCATCAGAGGGGAAGGCGGAACCGAATCTGAAACTCACATTAACAATTAGCTGAAACAGCTGATTGTTAATTTACCGTCTTTTATATTCAAACTAACTTTACATAATAAAAACGTGTTAATAGACTCTAGTTAAGGCTAAAAAGTAAAATAAGAAATTAAACTTTGTTCTGTTTAGGCAGCAGGATGATGAAGTCTGTGTATGGAGGGTGAAAAGTGCCAGAATGAAAAACAACACAGCGTTGAATAATTGATTAAATGTGTGTGCAACTGGAGAAACTTTGAAGCTTTAAAACTCATGAAGGTTGAAGGTCCAACATGGAAGTTCATGTTGAATCATTTCAGACAGAAATCTAAAACCATCTCCTGAGGCCAACGCAAGCATTCAGCCTTCAGGCTTTTTTTTATCTTCTGACTGACTGAAAATGTGTGTTTTAGCTTCTGACTAAGTTTAAATGTCTGTGTTTGATTCAGAGTGTTTCTGGTCCACCTGATGGAAGCTTGGGCCAGAAAATGTCCTGTTTCCAGGAGGATCCTTCAGGAATGTCAGCAGCGTTTCTGCAGCTCCGAGCTGGTGTGGGATAATGAAATGAGACGGGAACAGTGGGTGACTGTTTTTCCTGAGCAGCAGGCAGCTCTCTGTTCCCAGAGGAAAACATCAGATCACCTTTATCACAAACTCTGCCTCCACTAATGGTTCCTACTCTCTGCTTTATAAACATAAAAACTAGGAGCAATCCTAAAACCTCTGATTGTTTCACAGATGTACAGAGACAAGTCCAACAAGGACAATCATGAGCTTTTTATTTTCTCTTCCCTCCACATGTAAAAGTTTCTTCCTGTTTGCTGACACTTCAGCTGAGGTGAGGATGGATGTTTATCTTTAAAAGTGTTTCTGATGGTGGGAAGTTTTGAAGCAGCTGATCAGATCTGGTTTTGTTCAGTCTCATCAGGTTTGCCCACAACTTAAAGATTCATGTTGTTACACTTTGCTGCCGTGAAGTCGTTGGGAACCTGCTGATAAACCGGCTCCATTTCACCGCTGGACTCACTGACACTGCTCTTAGTTGGTTCCCGTCATACCTCACAAATCTGGGTCACTCCAACCCACACACCGTCACCTGCGGAGTTCCTCAGGGATCAGTCCTTGATCCCACCCTCTTTATCCTCTACCTCATCTCCCTTGGCCAGGCCATCAGCCTCCATGGTTTTTCTTTTCTCTGCTATGCTGATGACACTTAGCTCTTCGCCACAGCTGCAACTCCACCCTCTACATCATGAGACCAAATCATCACTCATAACCAGCATCACCTTCTCTGGCTCCAGTATTCCTCTCGTCAGCAGTCACAAATCTTGGTGTAAACATGGACCCCCAACTCACCTTTGAATCCAATATCAACGACCTCTGCAAGACCTCATTCTATCACCTCTGCAACATTTCCAAACTCCACACCATTCTCTTCCTCTCAGACGCAGAAAAAGTTGGTCGATGCCTTTGTCTCCTCCAGACTGGACTATTGCAACATACTTCTTATTTGGGATCCCTAGCAAGAGCCTGCAGAAACTCCAATACATCCAAAACTCTGGTCCTGATAAGAGTGCGTAAATATGGCCATATTACCCCTCCACTGGCTCTCCATCAGGACTGAATATAAGGTTTCCCTTCTCACACGTAAATGTATCCATGGACATGTCCCCCCTACCTCAAAGAACTCCTCACCCCACAAAATACAACACATTCCCTCTGCTCCACTCCCTCAAACCGCCTTCACATACCCAGAACCAGGCTCAGGACCATGAGAGAAAGGGCATTTTGTGTTGTTGCATCACACTTGTGGAAAGCCCTGAGGGCACCACAATCCACTGATTGCTTTTGAAAAGGTCTTAAGACATTTCTTTTTAACAAAAGCTTTGACTCCCCCTTTTATTTTTAGATATATTTTACAGTATTTTACTTTTAATAAAGTTTTTCATTTTTATTTTTCATCTTTCAACCAGTAGCCCTTTGAGATCTTGCAATATAAAGGGCAACATAAATCCAAAAGAAAAAGATGTATTTTTTCGCCACTTCACCTTTTTTATGCATGAAATAAAAATGTACAATTTGAGACCCACATGTTTAGCTGCTCATCCCACAAAAGCACCATCCTGACAAGTTGTGAAAAAGATGACTAATCAGACTTTGCAACCATGTATGATACAACACCAACAAGAATTTTTTTAAGGGGAGAAATAATCTACCAAACCCTAATTTCCTTACTTTTTAGCTTAGTTAATTAGAATGACTAAACTCATACAGGTGCTAGCTGAAGTGTTCTTGATGGTAAGATGTGTACAAATTCTCTGGAAACCCCAGAGATGGTTGTGTGTGAAAATACTCAGACCAACAACCATGCCACGTTCAAAGTCTCTTAAATCCCTTTTCTTCCTCATTTTGATGCTCAGCTTGAACTTCAGCAAGTCATCTTCATCATGTCTACATGCTGCCTTGTGATTGGCTGGTCAGTTATTTAACAAGAAGTAGAACAGGTGGCGCTAATAAAGTGGAAGGCGAGTGTATAAATATTCCAAAGGTGTGTGTAGATGAACAACATTGAGAGAACAGTGAATTGAGACTGTTTTTTGCTTTATTAGCACTGAGTAGATGAACAGATTTTTACAAAGACAAAGATTTATTGAATTTCCCTTTGGGATTAATAAAGTATTTTTCATTTCATTTCATTTCATTCATTCATTTTAGTCCATTTACAGAACAACTGATATAAAACAAAGTGGAATAAAGAAATGAGCTATGAGAGAGAAAGATTCACAGACTGCTGATGTCCAGTTTATTTCTGACTAAGCTGGGAGAGCTGTGGAGAAGAAAGAGGAGGTGGTCAGCAGCAGGGAATTTAATCACTGAGAATTATTCAACCATTTTTCATTAATAAGACCCCCCAACACATTCTCATTGTAAACAAAGATGATCTATTTTGCTATTGAAAGGCAAGAATGAATTTAAAATGAGTCAAATATCATCAAACCTTTGCTGTTAACAGGTTAGGGTTCTCACCTGTTTGATAAACTGAGCTGCGTTGAAGAGTTCGCTGCATCCGTAAACAACTTTTCTCCCCTGTTTAGACTGAAAATGCAGAGAGAGCGAGAAAAAAAAAACATTTTATACATTAAATGTGGATGATACATCACCATCAGCTCCAGTACTTGACTACACAAAGAGCATGAGGGATATCCAGAGGTGCTAAGATCAGCATGACCAACACAACCGTCACTCAGGACTGTTAAACCATAAATGTTAATTATCACATGAAAAATGCTCATTGTCAAGATGTTTGTTACTCTGACTCTAAATTAATTATTATAATAACAACATACTCTTATCTATGTCAGTCTGATTTTCAGCAGATTGGAAATAAAATGTCATCTGCATAGAGAGAGATCCGGTGCTGGCAGGAGAAAATCCCAGCTGGTTACGATGCCGTCAGGCCAAAGATTAAACTGCGACGATAGCATCATTATAGATAAAATCACAGGAAAAACACAAACATGATTTTTTTTACCAGGTAAGTATGGAAATATGTGTTAGAAATCTTAGAGGTGTAGCAGCAACACATTGCAGTAACAACCTGTGAGCACGGAGATTCTCCTGACGTCAAATGGACTAAAAATCAAAAGTTTTATTCATGAATTACTGAACAGCAACATCATGGTTTTTACTTTTATAACAGCACAGAGACAATCAACCACTCACACTTACTCTTTAAGGAGAATTTAGAGTGATCTAACATGCATGTCTTTAGACAGTGGGAGCAAGCCAGAGTACCTGGAGAGAACCCACGTATACACGGGTCGAACTCCACACAGAAAGGCCGCTGTTTGAACCTCCCCCAGCCAAGCCTCGAACCAGCGACCTTCTTGCTGGGAACAGTGCTAACCACCACTCCAACGTGCAGCCCAGTGCAGTTGGAGTATTAAAACTATATTTTTCTATTACTGATGTATCTTTTAATGATCGCAGTGTGTGTAGAAAGTGCAGATCATCACCAGATATAATAGAGTTAAACTTTTTAAACTACTTTAGTGAATTTTCTGTGAACATATTTCAGATGAACATCCATGGGGGTGGTACCTTGGTGTAGTCCACCAGGTTCTGGTACTCGATGTAGTTTCCTCCTCCCACCACAAACACGATGGCCTGAAACAGAGCAGGAGATTAAAACTTGAGCTGACCACCTATACATGCTCTGATCACATCATCCGTCAGTTTGCTGATTGGATTAATAACTTACTGATCAATAAAACATGAAAACCTGTCACAACATAAAAGTCCACATTCCTGTTTGTCCCCTGTACACACTGACAGCAGAGGAAATGAGCAATAAGCGTAAGTTTCTTCATTTCTAGATTGACGAAATTAAAGTCTACGTGCAGAACATGACGTCACACACCATCTCTCTGTACTGACCTCCAGCCCCGTGTTTACCAGCTGGTCCGGCCCCGTGTTCATGTATGTTCATGTGAATCCCGCCTCCTCTCTCCTCTCCAAGCCCTTGGCCCTCCCTTCCTATAAAAGCCTACAGCAAGTGTGCAATTGTAGTGCGTTTTCTTTAAGCAAAATGGCGGAGAGCGGAACGAAACGCTCACCTGCAGATAACCAGGATCCGACATTACCTCTAAAAAACAAACAAAGATCGTGGAACTCGTTTTTGGATAAAGAAAGTTCAGTAAGAAGATCCAGATATCTGGCAAAACGTGATCCCAAACTGACCAACGTTAGGTCTGGAAGACGTGCGTGTCGAGCCTCTGCGGAGCTACGCCGAGCTGACAGCAGTGGTGCAGACGCTGTACGAGTATAAATCTGCCTTAACACAGTGAGGATCATGTGTGTAGAGAATGTCACCCAAGTCATCTAGTAGGCAAAGTGTGGGGTTGCAGGAATATCACATTTAAGCCACGCTGACAGGTCTTCGCATACCTGAAGCCAGAACCTGTGGACGGGTGTGGACAAGGCATGGAAGTGGTTGTCAATCGTGTTGTCAGTGTGAGCAGATATGTGATTGTTACAGACCCATCCTGAACATCCTTTGTCCTGTATGAGGTAACTGCATATTTGAAATTCTTATTCATTTTAAATGTGTTTATACATATTTGGGGCCATTTTGATAAAGTTACTGGATAAATCAGCCTCAAATCTAGAAGCTGGAAGAGAGATTGAATCTTCTAGCTTAGATAATAATCTATATATTTTTGTTAATAGCTTTGGGCCATTGAGATTCAAGACTTTTGCCACACTGATAGGTAACTGCAAGTTTAATTGGTTGATGGTATATTTTTCTGTATGGACCATTCTTACTGATGTCACATTAGGTGAAAATAAGCTAACTGGGACCCGCCTCCGCTATAGTGACTATTAACTGTTTCTCATCAGAGATGGAACTAGTGGACTTAACACTTTCCAAAACAGTTCAGCACTTATGTGGTCAAGTCAGACAGCAATATTTTCAAGAAAAGAAAAAAAAATCTGTGTGATTTTCCTAATTCATGGTTTAAAAAACATCCAACTGATGGAGATATTGCTTTCCGATTTACCTTACCTTGACATACTACCTATAGGCAATGGACACCTGCACCTCACAGGGGCAAAATTAAAAGCCTAAAGTCAGATTAGAGGATTATAAATATTTCATGGCAGGATGGGAATCAGACCTTTAGCTGTGGAAAGTGCCCAAACAAAATATTTCCTCTTCATCTCAAGGCTGAGTAAGGGAACAGCAGATTCAGATAGCGTTGTAAAAGTTAGGATATATTTAGGAATTAACGTCACTAACAATTACTGTGAGAAAACATTTCTATTTAAAGACTGTTTTGTTAATTGAGACTAAAAAGGAAAATACATTACTAAAATGTATTGCCTTAATTTTTCATAGATAAATATATTCAAGATTAGAGCAGCCCACCATTTCGTAGGAAAGCCTACGAAACAAAATTTTCCATCAACTTACGACCAACAAAGTGCTTGCAACACAGCTGAGAGCTTTTTTTGACAGTTCCAGTTATCTTTTTTGGGGGCAGCAACCCATTTAGCCGTCGTTTAGGATCAGCAAGCAGTCTGGAAAATAAAATCCCATTCTTGGGTTGTCGACTGGAACATTCAAAGACACAACACGAATATACCGTTATTTTTTACACAAAAAGCTAGCTGTAGACCAGAGCCCCACAGCCAGCTTTTTTATCTTTTTGCCACCCACGAACGTCATCATAATAGATTTAAGTTGGTGGTATTCTAAAAAATTAGTGCTGCTGATTCCATCAGCATCCATATTTTTGTTTTGCCGAATGTCAGGGTTGTTTCAGAGGGGTGTAGCTTACATGGAAAAAGTGAGGATTTGGTTATTTTTTGAAATAAAGAGGAACTGATGTTAATGCTTTTAAAACACTTTGATTTTTTTGATGGCAGGTCTGAGAAAACCAGATCCTCACACAATGCTTGCTCTACATTTAACCATGATTCACCCAGACTGCTAGGTTTAAGCCATTTGGAGATATACTGCAGCTTGTTAGCTAAGAAATGGTGATTAAAGTTGGGTAGCTCCAAACCACCTCTATCTTTAGACTGCTGTAAAGTCTTTAGACTGATACGTGATTTTCCATAGAAATTTGGATATATGTGAGCCCAGTGACTCACATATATCCAGATTTCATCATCATCAGCATAAAGACTTATCTAATGTTCTATATTTTTGGCATGGATTCCTTTAATCTCTTTATTTTGTCTTATGGCAGCAGCTAGGGGTTCAATAAAAATAGCAAAGAGTGATGGAGAAAAAGGGCAGCCCTGTCTGGTGCCTCTCTGCAAACAGAAGCTTGGAGAGGTTTGATCATTGGTCTTCACACATGCATTTGGGTTGTTATATAATATTTTTATCCAATCTATGAAAGATGATTCAAACCCAGATTTGTTTAATGTTGCAAATAATTTACAGTTTACTCTGTCAAATGCTTTTTCTGCATCTAAAGAAATGATTATGTAGATTATGTAGAGTAATCTATTACGTTAATTATTTTGCGCATGTTAGTAGAGGAATGTCTACCTTTAATAAAGCCTGTTTGGTCAGGGTGCATTATTAGAGGGGTTATTTTTTCTATCCTTGTGGTCAGAGCTTTGCTGATTATTTTAAGATCTACAGTTATTAATGAAATTGGACGGTAACTCGACTTAACAGTCCGGTGCAAGAACACTTTATGCACTGAGAATACTAGCAGGGAAGTGATCAGAGAGTCCAACGGGTAATACCTCAGTCATGTCAGGATTATATTTAAAAAATGTGTATGTGATATCCAGACTTTGATGTCTACAAGGCTGATTGTGGGCTGTTGGATGAGTTACTGGAAGGTGGATTTCAGTGGATAGATCATCAGCATAAAAATGGTATTTCTGTTATAATAGCTCCCAAAGAAAGCATGTATGATGAGAACAGTAAAGGACCAGGAATGGACCTTTGAAGAACCCCGCTTGACACTGGAACACTAGAAGACAAACTATGGAATTCTACCTGTAAAATAAAACTTAAACCAGTGCAAACAGGAGCTGGAAGATCCACCATTTCACTGAGACAAGTAAAATATCATGGTCAACAGAGCCAACGGCAGCACTTCAGCTTCAACTCCTTCTGTCTGGAGTTAAAACTGTGTTCTGATGTTTAACTCTGCTCTCTGCCCTGTCTGTGTCACAATCCACAGGGTTAATAAAGCTCAGATTGAAACAATGTTGAAAAATAACAGATAGTTGTAAACATGTGTGTCGGTCAAGAGTGAAGCAGGCGGGATCTGTGGTGAACATCATTCCGAATCTGTCTTTTATTTCCTTTCATCTTGTGTTTGTCCTGGAAACGACTCTGAATCTCATCAATCAAACGTTGATCCAGAAACAGACTCACCTCCTGAAAAGGGTTCTTGTTCCTGGGAATGGAGCTGAAAAAGAGGAGGAAGAGATGATGAGACATTCCACAGCTTTCCATCACTCAGCAGCAGCCGGTGTGACGGGAAGCTTCGGCTCCCAGCAGTAACAGATGGATTACTGCCGTGTTTCCTACCTCTCGCTGCCTCGCAGCATCTTTGGGTCAAAGTACCGATAGTCGTCTGTTTCCTGGAAAAATCAGAAATGTAAACAGTAATTAAACACGTCAGTTTTCGTCCCATCTTCCAGATCAGAGCTGTTCCAGATCTTTCCTGTTTAAATGTTAAACATTTCCAAGGCAGAACTTCCAGTGTATATATATATATATACACACACACACACATATATAATAAATAAATTAAGCTCAGCTATATTCAAAAACTTGCAAATAACACACACACTTCATAAACAGTCAAGAGCAGGGAGGGGGAGGGTAATGGGGGGACCTCTCACACCTCTGTTCTCCCTGGGTGTGACCGTGGACGGGCGGGGGGAGGTGGTTGCCCCGGGAGCTGGGACCCGTTTTGACTGTATTTATGGGATGCTGACTCTGGGGGGTGCCCAGTCTGCTGCATCTGGGTGGCTGGGGGTGGTGGTGTGGACCGGGCTTGGGGCTCGCTGTTCTCTGGTCCACCTGGATCGTCCCCCACGGGGCATGGTGGGAGGGTCATGTGTGATGTGACTGTGTGATAGTGAGTGCTTATGGGTACAGCGCAGGGGAGGGTGTGAGTGTGGGGTTATATGGGATGGAGGTTGGAGTAGGTGGAGGGTGGGGAAGGGGGGTTGATGGCGCCCTATTTCCAGGGCAGCTGGAACATCGGGGTGTGTGCTGGCCCACGCCGGGTGGTTGTCTCAGGGGGCCCCGGTTCTCCCAGGCATGGTGCAGGCCCTCTACCTTTGGGGGAGGGGGGCTACCTCTAGGCTCCTGGGCCCTTCGCTCAGGCCGCCCTGGGTGGCCGGTCCCTGGCGAGGCCGGCGGCTGCCGATCATGGCCCACTGGGACCTGTGTCCCATGACCATGGGGGGCTCTGGCTGAGGCTCTCCTCTGCCACCCTCTGGGTGGGGCTGGGTCGTCTTCGGGGTGGGGTAGCTTGGGTTTGTGCTCCGGGACTGCTGCTGATGGCCCGGGTCTCTGGGCTGCCCTGTTCTGCCTCTGACCTCCGTAGAGGCGTGGTCGCATTTGCATGATCTCGCTCACCACTCTTCATCACTGATCACTTCTCTTCCTCATCCTCTGCATGCTGACAATCACTGAGGCTGTCCAGTGGGTTTATATACTAAGAGACTATTTTTCTTTTTTTTCTGTGTTTGTATCTGATTGTTGTTGTGATACGTCTTTTTGATTTGGTTATTATTTAAGAACTGGCAGCTCTGTTTTTCTGTAAAAGTTGAAGGAAATTTTCTGGTGTGTTTATGTACAAGTGTAGCAGTGTGTTGTCTGGTGATAATGTGGATTGAAGGGTCTTTGCCTTCTGTCTGTGGTGTTTGTCTCCTCTTTCTTTCTTCTTTCCCTTTCGCTTCTTTTTGCTGTCTTCTTTCTTTTTCTGTCCGGTCAGGTCCAGCAAGTTTACATAGATTCCATGGTTCGAAGTAAATAAATAAATAAATGAATCAGATTATTAAGAAGAGCCTTACCCATAAGACTCCCCTTGGCAGAGCAAATCTGTTCAGCACAACACAGCAACCAGACCATCATTCTGCTGCTATGATGCTGGACAGGACAGGCTATAAAAAAACAGACTCGACATTCCTCCGAAGTTTTGTTCAGCCCTAACCCGAACACAATCCCAAAATGCAACAGGAACCACATTCACACAGGGAGGACAATCTGATAGAGACAGAATGTGCTCTTCTATTTCTTTTATCTTCCTCCTGGTCCTGTCCTCCACCCTCCACCTCATCCTCAACAACAGGATCTTTGTTCCTGCTCTGTAACTCCAGACGATGAGAACCCTGCGGGATGTGTGTGTGTCTGCACATGAATGTCATTCACTGTGAGGACCAGATTGAGTTTTTGGGACACAGAGCTGGTGGAGTTTCAGGGTTCAGGCTGGAACCAGTTTAAGGGCTGCAGGGGAGGAGAGGCTGCTTTCTGATCAGCGTCTAACAGGTTCATGTGTGGTAACATGATTCCTAAAGTCAAACACACACTCAAGACCACAGTTTGTGTGTCAGAGCTGCTAGTCCCAGTTCACACACACACACGTTTTATTCAGCAGCATCAGCACCCAGACCGATACCAGAAACCAGACTCTGATACCAGAAACCACAAACTGATACCAGAAACCAGAAACTGATCCCAGAAACCAGATTCTGATACCAGAAACCACAAACTGATACCAGAAACTGAACTCTGATACCAGAAACCAAATTCTGATACCAGAAATGAGAAACTGATCCCAGAAACCAGATACTTATACTAGATTCTGATACCACAAACTGATACCAGAAACCAGAAACTGATCCCAGAAACCAGATTCTGATACCAGAAACCACAAACTGATACCAGAAACCGAACTCTGATACCAGAAACCAGATTCTGATACCAGAAACCAGATACTTATACTAGATTCTGATACCACAAACTGATACCACAAACTGATACCAGAAACTGATACCAGAAACCAGACTGTGATACCAGAAACCAAATTCTGATACCAGAAACCAAATTCTGATACCAGATTCTGATACCACAAACTAATATCAGAAACCAGAAACTGATACCAGAAACCAGATTCTAATACCAGAAACCAGAAACTGATCCCAGAAACCAGATTCTGATACCAGAAACCAGAAATTGATACCACAAACCAGATTCTAATACCAGAAACTGATCCCAGAAATCAGACTCTGATACCAGAAACCAGATTTTGACACCAGAAACCAGAAACTGATACCAAGCAAACCCAGCAAAACCTGACCTGTTCACATAACTGCTGACCTGGTTTAGAAAACGTGAAGTCCACTAGTTCCATCCCTGCTGAGAAGATAATAGTTACCCTATAGCAGGAGTGGGTCTCAGCTAGCTTTTTGCCACCCAACATGTCGACGTAAACGAACAGTGTGAGGTAAGTGAGAATGGTTAATAGTCCACAAAATGTGAATAAATTCCTCTGATTGGATCAAATGAATGAAACCTGTCTGGACTGTAAGGAAAAGATTTTCACTTTGATGAAGAGTTCTAGTCTTTAACTCTTCTGTAGCAGATCTTCAGTTTTTATTTCTGAGATCCTTCCTAACTCATTTTAAAACACTGGAAGAATAATAATAAAGTGGACTTTTCTATAAATATGTGTCAGTCTGTGGTTGCTAGTTGAATTTCCAGCCAGTTTTCACTGAAATCTGAACTTACAGGATGAGATTTCATCTCCATCAGGTTGTCCAGGATCCGAGTGACCGGAAGGTTCTGGAACAAGAGGAGAAAATCACCAGACCAGACCAGACCAGACCAGACCAGACCAGACCAGACCAGACCAGACCAGACCAGACAGACAGACAGACAGACAGACAGACAGACAGAGCCAATTTTTCCTCAGCCAGCTAAATAAATCTCCTTTAGAGACGCAAATGTTACTGGACCTTTTGAAAAAAAACAACTTTGTTGTCATTTTTGAAGAACCACACTTTTATTTCTATTTCTAGGTTTTAAAATAAAGAAAAACAAACATTCTTCAATAGGATGTAGATATTGTGGAAAATTATGTTTTAAAAAAAGTCCATGGTTTCCAACCTAATGACACAAAAAAACATGAAAAAAATATTACTGGTACTTTTAGTGTCATTATGTTGTGGAAATTCCATTTAATTATTCCATTAAAAAACAGAAAAATAGCTAAAAACCTGCAATTGTTGTTATAGCTCTAATTAACAACATTAGTTAGTTCTTTAGCATTTTTGGCCATGTATTAAGAGCCATTGTGGATGGTCCAGAGGGCCCCTTGCTGTTCTGGAGCCACAGGTTGAAGACCCTTGGCTTAGTGAATTTTAATCTTCTTTTAGAGTTACCGGCAAGGCTGTCTTTCCCTTTCCGTTTGCTCTGTCTCTCCTTTTCCCTGGAAGTCTCTGAAGACGTTTTTCCTGCTGACAGTGAGGGGAAATGTATTTGACTCACATGCTGTTTGAGGACCAGGTTCTTTACGCCCTCCATGACAAACTGGGAGCCGGTATTCACCACCCGGGAGAGGAGCCTGTAGAGGAGGGAGGAGAGGGAAAGTTAGGAGGAGGACGGGGTTAGGATGGGAGTCAGAGGAAAACCTCAACCTGGTTAGATACAAAAAGCCTAAAGTTTAAAGACATGAAACTCTTCATGTCTTTCTGTGTAAAGAATAAATAAATCCTACATATTAACTCTGGATTTCTCTCAGAGAAAACGGATGAAAAGGCTCCAGGACCTCTACCTGAACGGTGGGGAGCTTCTTTCCAGAAAATATATTATAAAAATGCTTTTGAACATTTCTTTAGAAAGCAGGAAAACATCTGGCTAGCTTTGACTTCTAGCTGTCCTTTAGCAGAATAGTTGCTGTTTGACACATAAATAATACTGGAACAGGGGACATAAAGAAACAAGACCACATCTGGAACTAAACACACTTTCTTCTACAGACCATCACACACTGACCACTAAAAGGCTTAAACTGACCTCACCCTGAGTCCATGTTTGAGGTAAACATTAAAGTCATTTGAACATTTCCTTTGTTGTGCAAAGCTGGTGGTTAGGATTAATAATGGCGGCGTTTTATTCCACGATTAATGTGAAATCAAGTAATGATGACATCTGTAGCCTGTTTTTCTCTTTTAAACGGATCCACGTTTAAAAGGAAAACATGTTTGAGGGATGAGCAGCAGAGCTGAGTATCTGGCTTGAAAAAGAAGACTTGGACTGTTTTTCATGGCTTTAACCCACATACTCAACTCGGCTGCTCATTCCACAAACATGTTTTCCTTTTAAACGTGGATCCATTTAAAAAAGAAATAAATAGTAAAATATTAATTTTTCTTCAACAAAGAAATAATTCAAACACCCATTTACTGACGGTTTCTGTTACGTTTTCTATTTTATAAAATGAGCAAAAACAATATAAAAATAATGTCAGTACTAGTTAATGCTAGTGGTATTCTTCTTACCCCATTGGTTTGACACCACTATTTCCATAGTTGGCCGGGGTGGCAGCCATTTTTGTAAACGCCCTGCAGGAGAAAGAGATGTTAAAAATAAACAAAAAAAACAAAGTTACACTGGACCTGAGTATTACAGGAACAGTGTACAGATCATTTTCAGAGAAGATTTGGGGTCCCCCTCACGGGTAAGCTGGTGGAGGAAACTGGAGATAACTGGAGTTAAACTGGTGAAGGTGGTGTTTGACGTACAGAGACGCTGCAGAAAAAGAGAAACAGATTCTTTGGGACCGAAATTTAAAGAGGATGTGAAGCAGATTCAGAGAAGAACAAGGGAGCAATTTCAGGTTGTTGTGTGTAATAATATATTTTCTAGAAGAATATAAACATCTTGATAATGTACTTCTTTGTACTAAAACATTATTTATAGGAACCATGTTGTTATTTCACTAGTCCGACCCACTGGAGAACAGACTGAGGTGAATGTGGAATCTGAAATAAGACGCTTGACACCTCTGGTTTAAAAGAAAACTTCATAAACAAAACATTTGCCTCAGACTAGCTGCTAACTAACTCCCACTGAAATGTTTTCTCCCTGATGTCCGAACCTGCAGAAGCTGGACGGTAACAAGCGTGTGAAGCTGAAATGTGTCACCACAACAGACCTGGCAAGCAGTGTGTTGCATGGTTACACATGAACAACGTTTCTGCAGGTCATGTGTTGACTGGTCACCTGTTCGCACTATAACAACAATAATAAAAATTCTTCCAGGACTCCACAAATTAGTTTTTGGATTAGAAGCATAAAAAACAACGACTTTTTCATTAACAGAAACTTTTCCTTGATGCCTATAAAAAATTGGGTCCCCAAGTTCAGCGGCCAAAAACTGCCTGATAAAAACTCACTAAATTAGGTGACATGAGAGCCAAAATATTACCAATCACATGCAGTGATTTAAATGATCTGTTCTTCTTCTTTCCTGGAACTACATCAACACACCAGACTTGGTATGATAATTAGAAATGAATGGAAATAATTTACTGAAACTTTTCTGGACTTTTTAAACCAGAAGAACATCTGTCACTGCAGGCAGCTTTAGTTCCTATAAACAGCTTTACTACCACTATTTGCCTTCAACCCCTAAAACTATAAGATGTTTTTTGCCGTTTTGGTATCCCCCGGACAAGCTGGCAAATGTGGCTGGAAAGAGGGAAATCTGGGTTTCCCTGCGGCCCCTGCAACCTGACCCTGGATAAACAGCAGAAAATAGATGGATGGTTAAACCCGCCTGTAGCAGCTGGAGCTTTTAATCCCAGTCACTGAGCAGACATGATGTTTCCAGCCTCAGCTGTCAGATTGGGAGGTAAAATGATGTAAAATGAATGTATGAATAGATGTAGCAGCATAAAGGCCGACCAGAAGAAGAAAGCAGAATTTATTACTAACAGAACTTTGTAGAAATAACACACAGATCAACAGTGACCAAACCTTTTCTCATCTCATCGTTCTCTCAAGTCTTGGCTTTCAGGAGAAAAAATATTGTTATTGAAACAAACACACAACAGAAACTATTTCCATGTTTCCACTTTTTCCTCATTTCCAGTTATTCCTGCTACTATTTACCTGCTATCCTCACTAAACCAACTCCAGCTCAGCTGCTTTGTGGCGCCACCGTGCATCAGAAACGTCTTCTTGGCTTTATTCCAGCCATAGAGGAGCATTATTTTTCTTCTTTTCACACACACATACGCTGTGACCGAATGTCCCCTCTACTCCCTAACCCCTCCTTCACTACATAGGGCTGCACTGTATAGCACACTACATAGTGACTCATTCTCTTGGCGATTCGGACACGAAGCTGCCTATTTTTTCCTCACAGCAAACCACGTGACTACCAGCCGTCACCACGGCAACCACAACGAGCGTCAAGATGTCATTCCAAATCAAATCCAAAGAAGTGTTTAAATATTTTTATTTTTATTCCTTATGTTGTATTTTATTCTTTGTTGCATTCAATAAAAAATGTTTTTTCGCCTCCTTGGACCATATTTAGCTTCTGCCTGCAATGCATTGTGGTCTATATTGACCCATCTAGTGACCATCGATGCTCACTACTTTTCAAGATGCATTGTGGGTAATTTGAAGTGCCCTGCTTTTTTCTCTCTGAACATTCGGACACCCCTAAAAAATTGTATGGACCCCGATATAGGGCACTATGTAGGTAGGGGGTAGGGTGCACATTCAGACACACACATAGAACTTTCTGCTCACTGGTTGATCTTTGGCTGCTCCTGATTGGACGTTACCGTCAATCTAAGCTCTCTGATTGGTGGAAAGTCTGACAGGAAGTGGCTTCATCATCATGTCCAGGTCTAAATAGAGGTCTCTTAGCAACATAGTAGTGATGGTGATGTTTTTATGGTGAAATGTGATAAATAAAGCTGTTATCATGGATCATTGTGGATTTACCATAAAGAGTCTGAATAAAACTACATTTAGGGGCTGGATTGTAAACCTCCTGGACGGGAGAGAAATGCCTGGAAAACCTCAGTAGATCATCTAGAGGGTTAAATATCCATTACAGTTTACCCCACAGAGATACACACTACTGCTCCTGAGACGCTGGTGATGGTAGAAGAGATAGCGAAAGTAAAGTTTTAAAGGTTAATGTGCTTTAAATAAGTATTTTTTCCCCTTAAATTAAAACATGACCACTACAGAATGAAGATGGAGCCATCAGATGATGTTGAGGAGAGACAGACTTACTTCCACTGTTTAATGTAGTTGAGAGGTGAAAGATCACAGCCGGCGTCCATCAGAGCGGTTTTATACTGCTCCAAGTCCGACTGAAACACCAAACACAAAAACAATCACACAGAGAGAACCAGCAGAAAAACAACAAACCAGAACACACTCCTCAAAACACACTAGGAAGATAAGCTGATATAAAATCCATCTTCAGACCCATCAACTTCTGTAACCTTTCAACCAACCACAGGAAGCCCTGCAGGTTACACCAAGCAGACAGATTAATGATCCATTACAAAGATTCTGCTGTTTTTGGTTGTGTCTAAAATCAATCCTGGAAACCAGATTTATTCCACATCCCTGATGCTTGTAAAGATGGTTCACTGTGGTTCACTGTGGAGCATCTCCACAGAGCACCGACTTCAGGCTGGAGGCTCAGTTGGAGAAAATTACACAATGTGAGAGTGGGTACAAATCTGTGTGTGTGGTTGTTTTTGTAGAAGTGAAATCCCACCCCGTCTGTCAGAAAACCCAGCAGCACCCTGGAGAGTCTGAGGAACAAAGAAAAAGGTGGCAGACATAAAGAAACAGACAGGAGGCCTAGAGCTGGGAGGGAAAAAGTGACGTAATGATGGAGGCTGAGAGGATGAACCCATCGTTTCTCAGATAAATCAAAAACACAATGAAAAAATGAGGCTGGCTAAGAAAACAGAATCAATTCAGAATGAGACCACTCATCTGCTACAAACATTTGTTCCTACTTCCCAGGTTTATAAAAGGTCCCATCAGCTGGACATCAGCCTACATGACGTACCTGGACAGACCCACACTGCTAATACACTGCTCGTCCACACAACTCTCTCTAAAATATATATATATATGTTATATATATATATGTGTGTATATATATATATATATATGTGTGTATATATATGTTATATATAACATATATATATATATATATATATGTATATATAAAACATATATATATAACATATATATATATACAGGTTCCAGAGTCTGGAGGAAGAGAGGAGAGACACAGAATCCATGTTGCTTGAGGTTGAGTGTAAAGTTCTTCACCTTCAGCCAAGTTCAGACCACAGATGTTAAAACCTGGAAGTTGTTCACCATGCATGGAGGGTTACAACCCAAAACCAGAGTCCAGAGGCTATATGCTAAGTGCAAAGAGGGACTAGTGAGCATCAAGGTCACTATCCAAGATGAAACATCCAAGCTCCATGAATACAACAGGAAAATGGTCCCAAGGGATGAAGCACTGAGGGAATGCCTCAGGCAATGGAACCTGGAGGAGAATGAAATGGAGGAACCATCATGGGAGGACAAGCCCCTCCATGGGATGTACCATTGTATATATAGCTGATATGGCAGCTATGAACAAGTCCTACCAATGGCTAGAGAGGGCTGGACTGAAGGACAGCACAGAAGCGCTAATCATGGCAGCACAGGAGCAAGCCTTGAGAACCAGGGCAATGGAGACCCAGATCTACCACACCAGACAGGACCCCAGGTCTACCACACCAGGCAGGACCCCAGGTCTACCACACCAGACAGGGCCCCAGGTCTACCACACCAGACAGGACCCCAGGTCTACCACACCAGGCAGGACCCCAGGTCTACCACACCAGACAGGACCCCAGGTCTACCACACCAGGCAGGACCCCAGATCTACCACACCAGGCAGGACCCCAGGTCTACCACACCAGACAGGAACCCACATAGTAGTTGGCATGGTGTCCAGAAACATCTGAGCAGAATATCAGAATCAGAATCAGAAAGCCTTTATTGTCATTGTAAACCAGAGCATACAACGAGATTAGGGGGTGCTACTCCTTATGGTATTTGCATCAGAATAAAAAGAATATCAAAAATATTAAGAATAAGGGCAAAAGGAGGAAATAAATATAAATAAAATACTTAAAGTAGAATAAAAATATGGTAAGTACTAAAAACAGATATATACATATATTTACAATTTGAATGTATTGCACAACAAGGTTCAAGTTTCACAGTGGTATAATACTTGTTGCAGTATATTGCACATGTGTGTGATGATTCGCCTTCTTATTGTTGAGTGTGTTCTCCTGTGTTCTTATGGACTGGAGACCCCTAGGTCACAGTGGGAAACACCTCCTAAGGTGGTGGAGAATGAGAGGGCTAAGATCCTGTGGGACTTCCAGATACAGACCGACAAAATGCTGGTGGTCAACCAACCAGACATTGTGGGAGGAAGGAGCAAAGGAAAGTCGTAATGTTGGATGTTGTCATCCCCAATGTTGGAAATATCAGGAAAAAGGAACACGAGATACTGGAGAAATACCAAGGACTCAAGGAAGAGCTGGAGAAAGCCTGGAAGGTGAAGGCAACAGTAGTACCAGTGGTCACTGGAGCACTGGGGGCATGTCTCCAACACTGGAGAAGTGGCTCCAACAGATACCTGGAGAACCACCAGACATCTCCATCCAGAAAAGTGCAGTCCTAGAAACAGCTAAGATACTGCGTAGGACTCGTTAGGACTCCCAGGACTCTGGTAGAGGACCCGAGCTTGAGGTGAACAGGCACCCAGCCTACACAGGGAAGATGGGAGGGTGGGTCAGGGAAGAGGTTTTCTTTATATCATTAAATGTAAACATCTCAATAATGTACTTGTACTTCTTTGTACTACAAAAAAGGGGAAAATGTGGAGTTTAAATTATTTATAGGTTATTATGCTGTTATTTTACTGGTCTGACCAACTGGAGACCAGGATGGTCAGCTTTATGTTAGTGAGACTCTCCCAGACTGATGTTGCTTCATGAACTGAGTTCTGTTGAATGATCTGACTGTTAGCGTTAGAGGTTTGTTCGTTCAGAAAGGTGTGATTTTCATTTTCTCATACCTTCAGATGCTTCAGTTTCTCTCTGTTCCTGTTTTGTTCAGCAGGAGGATCACTCAAAGTTCCAGTTTTCCACATTTACTGACAGCTGATATTTTGACAAGAATGAACCACATTGGAAGAAAAACTAAACCACAAACCCTGGAGTCACAGCGTCAGAGCTGAACCAGATGTGCACTCACACAGTTACCAATAAATCTTGTGAAAAATTCACCATCTTCTTCAAAAACCTCCTCTGCCAGTCCTACTGCACCAGTGGATGCTGAAACCGTTTTAACCAGATGCAGGCCATTTTATCCGGATGCTGGAGTCAGTCTGAGGACATGTAATGGACCGATGGCCTCTGCTGTGTTCACAGTCAGCCTTAATCTGTGTAACTCTGCAGAAGCTTCACTGTGAGCAGATGTCACTCAACATTTTATTACATAAATCCATCTCCATGTGCTCAGATTATAGAAGTAAACTCAGAACTTTACACTGAGATATTAGATCCAAGCAGAGGTGGTCTCAGACCGCCCCAGCAACATGTTCCTGAACACAACCTGTCCTAGAGGTGGACACAGCGAGCTTCATGTGAAAACACATCCACAGACATGGAAATGGGATTTTGGAAATGTAGAAAAGAGCGAGACTTCAGTGATGTTCACAAGGCCTTTTTTTGAAAGTCCAAGTCGAGTCTCAAGTCACTTTTGGTTGTAATGAGTATCTGCTGTCTGGTCTGAGGACTGCATTATAATATCTGTACTCAGCCTTCTACCAGCATTTAGTACCAGCTCTGATCTGTAGCTTAACCTGACCAATGCTCTGTCCTTCTCCTCTGGATGATTCCTCTGCTTTACTGAATTTGGAAAACCTGGAGATGAACATGGGAATTTATTCTGATTAGTAAATATGCTCTTAACATAATTTTTCCCAAGACTTTTTTAAAGTGAACTACTATTTTTCCTGAATTTAGAGAGGAGGGTCAATATCATAGACTGTATATAAAAGATGGACGGAGCCTCCGAAGAGCAAAAGTGAAGCTCGTTGGGCGTTCCCACTGTCGCCATCTTGATAGCGTCACGCGTGTCGTTGGTCCTGGAAAATTAAAAAATGGGCAAAGAGGTGGAGCTGAGAGGGGGACTGTGAAGGTGGGGGTGGATGATTGACACCCATCAAATGCCGAGCAGCCTGTAGCTAAGAGCTAACCCCGAGCAACGGTAGCTAACCAGCTAACGGAGGTAGGCGGGCTAAAGCTAAGGCGCGCTGTCAGCCGGCTATAAACTGCATTTGTGCTGCACTCTTCCTTCTTTCGTGGATATTGGATCAATCAAAAGGACAAACTCCTAAGTATGCCAAATTTCAAGATTAAATAACATCCAAACGGATGAGTTAGAAAAAAAAATCACCCCCCTCACAGTTGTCATGAAGGTAAACTTGACTTCGTACCAGGTTTTAAACATGTTTATTTCTACTGTGAAGTTGGTCTTTTTAACATGGGATTCTATGGGGATTTGCTCTGTTTTGGAGCCCCTAGTGGACGAGGGGAGAACTGCAATGTTTTTGCACTTCTGCATAGGCTTCACATTTTACAGGCGGAGGTTGCCGCTTGGTCAATATGCTGCACTTTAGTGCAGGCTCACCACCTGTCCTGCAGGTTTTAGATGTTCCCTGCAGCAACACCTAATTCACACGACAGCTTGTTGTCAAGTTCTGCACAAACTTCTCAATGACCCAGTAATAATCTCACTCAGGTGTTCTGCAGCAGGGAAACATGTAAAATCTGCAGGACTGTGGCTCAACAGGGCCACAGTCAGTGATCCTGCACTAGTGCATCAGAAAAATCACAATATTTTTAAAGGGCTTGAAATAACTGTGAGATGAGTACACAGCATGTTAATTTTAAACTTCTTAAAATTGAATAAAACAACTTAATATTTTAATTACTGAGATCCAGGACTTGCAGACCCAACAAATATTCCTTACTTTCCTAAACCAGGAAGGTTGGAGTTTGCTGCTTTTATATTGGTCCCATTTTTATTAATTTTCTAATAACCAAAAGTTGCAGCAGCGCTGCTGCGTTCACCAGCGCAGTCAGAGCTTTAATTACGCGTGTGTGTGCCGACGCGTCTGTGTGATGCTGCGTCGGTGTTACATCTGGAGAAATGGCAGCACACGACGCAGACAGCAGATCAGACAAAATCATATAAAAACCCACAAAAAGAAAAGAAAAAGTTGGACTGTGCTTGAAAAGAAAAATCTGGTGGTTTTTGTTGTTAAAGAGGAAAAAGTTCATTTTAATGTAAATATGTATCATCAATGTTTTATTCAACAGGTATTTTTAAGATATTTTATGGCTTTAAATTTTAACATTTAAATAATTTGAGTCACGATGCTGGAATGAGAAGCAGCGTGAGGTTAAATGTGTCTGATCCAGTGTTTCTATGATGTTGGTTGGGCTTGTTACCTCTGAAGGAGCCTGCTGAGCAGTGATGTAGAAGATGAGGAAAAGTCTCATTTTGTCCTCCGGGGTCCCAGCTGACAAACACAAACATTTACACACACTTTTAGGAGTCATCAGGTTTTTCTGACTCTATGATGACAAAGAACATTTTTTTTATCTGTATTTATGACTTTTCATTTCCTCCATGCACCAGCAGCATGACTGTGTGTGTATTTTGTGTGTGTTTGTACCGTCTGGGTCACTGATGATGTCCAGCAGGGATTTATCTAAGGTTGACTTGCTCATCAGCTTCTCTTCGTACTCGAAGTAAACATCTAGTTTACGGCTCTGAGGAAACAAACATCATCAAGTTACCACGGCGCTCAGCCTCCGACTTGAAGAAGTGACTTCAGATTCACCTGAAACCTGAACCTGGAGCTCTACCTGATACACATGTACAGCCAAACCTGCAGGAAGTCTGGTTTAACTCATTCTGACAAGCAGACAATGATGCCGTTATCAGCTCTGGACGTGAACATTCATGTAGAAGAGACGGACTTGGCATCAACAGATCCATTTCTTTCTATTTAACTACATATTTATTTTTACTTGATTTTTGTGTGAAGACAATAACGTGCCATCATGGAACAAAGCTTCAACCCCTTGAGTGGCCTTCAACTCGTTAGATATGCATGTGAACATTAGACAGGGTTTCAGTCGTCTAATAAAACCAGATCATCTGGACGGGAGTTTAATTCAGGTTGGTGTGAAAACACACGTGCATATTTACACACATTCTCTCTATACATTTTTTCACACAACTATACACAGCATGCATATCCAAGTCTCATACACTAGATAAGCAAGGCTGTAAAAAGAGAATGAGTAAATAATAAGAGCCAATCATTTAACATGCTCTTAACGGTATTTTCATTTACATTTTTTTAATTCAAAAATAAAAATAAACAAAATAAAAACAGATAATCTTCAAGTTATTTTTTAAATCTCATTATCATTGTTTTTTTAAGTAATTCTTTGTTTAGCTATAATTTTAAATAAACACATTTTTAAAATTGAAACATGGAAGTGGGAGAACATGCAAACTTTACACAGAAAGGCCACCGTTCAAACCTCCCAGGTTCAAACCAGTCAGTCAAGTAAACATCAGCAGGCAGAAAGGTGACGAGACAGCAAAACTGGAAAATCTCCAGAAGAAATCTAAAAAACTCATGAAATCATTAATTTTTTAAAAGTCAAGTAGATGCTGATCAGATGTTTTTCATTCTAATCAATACTTTTAATCACAACCTGAACCTGATTCAGCCTTTAACCCAGACTTTAATCTGAATCTATCTATCTATCTATCTGAATCTATCTATCTATCTATCTATCTATATCTCTCTCTCTCTCTCTCTCTCTCTCTCTCTCTCTATATATATATATATATATATATATATGTGTGTGTGTGTGTGCGTGTGTGTGTGTGTGTGTGTGTGTGTGTGTGTGTATATATAACCTATAACCTGAACACACCAGGTTCAGCTCAGCCACCTGAGACAGAGAAAGCCTGGATGTACTGAACCTGCTTGGTGGTACATCCTAAGGTGTTTAGCAGGTTAACGTTGTCCTCAGGAGAGGGTTATGTACCTTGATGTGGTCAAGTACTGCGGTGGCGACGTTGGTGTGCAGATCAATCAGTCTTTTCTTCTCCAGGAGCTCAGGTAGAGAGCTGTGGGAAACAGGAAGTAGAAATGACATCACTACTGGCTATAACTGGATGGAAATGGATTCACAGAGAAGAAACCTTCACAAACACTCTGTTACAGCTGAACTCAGATCTGAGCTGTGAAACTACTGGAACATTATCATTTCCAGTGTAATCCTCCTTCACCTTAAAGTCTGAGATCTTCATCATCCACCACCACACATCCTGCACATCATTCTGCAGGAGCTCGGTCTCCGGATTTAATAAACCCGCACATTTAATCCGTAAAGCTCCTCTAGATATACAGCACCCTCAAGTGTGATCACTTATATCATCATCAGTGTGTCAGGAACGGTAGTGTGTAACTCTGGAGGGTAAAGTGTGATGGATAGCTTAGGGATCCCTGTCCTGCAGACTTTCAATGTTTCCCTGCTTCAACACACCTGACTCAAATTAATGGCTCAAATTAATAGCAGATTTGTGCAGAGCTTGTCAGAGATCCATCTAAACTAAATCAGGTGTGTTCCAGCAGGGAAACGTAAAACCTGCAGAATAGTGGGTCTTGAGGACCAGGGCTGGGGATCACTGCTTTAGTTGATTTACGGACGTTTTCCAGGCATTTCTCTCCCGTCCAGGAGGTTTACAATCCAGCCCCTAAATGTAGTTTTATTCAGACTCTTTATGGTAAATCCACAATTATCCATGATAACAGCATTATTTATCACATTTCACCATAAAAACATCACCATCACTACTATGTTGCTAAGAGACCTCTATTTAGACCTGGACATGATGATGAAACCACTTCCTGTCAGACTTTCCACCAATCAGAGAGCTTAGATTGACGGTAACGTCCAATCAGGAGCAGCCAAAGATCAACCAGTGAGCAGAAAGTTCTATGTGTGTGTCTGAATGTGCACCCTACTCCCTACCTACATAGTGCCCTATATCGGGGTCCATACAATTTTTTAGGGGTGTCCGAATGTTCAGAGAGAAAAAAGCAGGGCACTTCAAATTACCCACAATGCATCTTGAAAAGTAGTGAGCATCGATGGTCACTAGATGGGTCAATATAGACCACAATGCATTGCAGGCAGAAGCTAAATATGGTCCAAGGAGGCGAAAAAACATTTTTTATTGAATAGATATGCAACAAAGAATAAAATACAACATAAGGAATAAAAATAAAAATATTTAAACACTTCTTTGGATTTGATTTGGATTGACATCTTGACGCTTGTTGTGGTTGCCGTGGTGACGGCTGGTAGTCACGTGGTTTGCTGTGAGGAAAAAATAGGCAGCTTCGTGTCCGAATCGCCAAGAGAATGAGTCACTATGTAGTGTGCTATACAGTGCAGCCCTATGTAGTGAAGGAGGGGTTAGGGAGTAGAGGGGACATTCGGTCACAGCGTATGTGTGTGTGAAAAGAAGAAAAATAATGCTCCTCTATGGCTGGAATGAAGCCAAGAAGATGTTTCTGAGCTGGAGTTGGTTTAGTGAGGATAGCAGGTAAATAGCAGCAGGAATAACTGGAAATGAGGAAAAAGTGGAAACATGGAAATAGTTTCTGTTGTGTGTTTGTTTCAATAACAATATTTTTTCTCCTGAAAGCCAAGACTTGAGAGAATGATGAGATGAGAAAAGGTTTGGTCACTGTTGATCTGTGTGTTATTTCTACAAAGTTCTGTTAGTAATAAATTCTGCTTTCTTCTTCTGGTCGACCTTTATGCTGCTAAATCTATTCATACATTCATTTTACATCATTTTACCTCCCAATCTGACAGCTGAGGCTGGAAACATCATGTCTGCTCAGTGACTGGGATTAAAAGCTCCAGCTGCTACAGGCTGGTTTATATTAAAAACAAAAACAGGCAGACCACAAATAGAGAAAATGGTTTGGAGTTTAAGGGTTAAACACCAAAGCAACCAGCGAGGTGGTCCAACTGTCCCCCAGTGGTTAAGAAGACTCAGCTTGTGGTCCAGAAGGGGGTGGAAGGATGCTTGTTAAATTATCTGGTTATCAGTTTTTACTCAACTTGGACATGTTGTTGGAAAAACAGGATTGACAGTGATTCAGACAACGGTGATGAAAATAGAAGCAGATGGTGCTGCAGGTGGGCCTGATGCCTGACTGTCAGCTTGGTGGAGGAGACCCTCGGCTGCAGAAGAGGCTCTACAGACTGACATGAGTCTGGTGCCTCTACATGGGCTAGCATAGTTCTAAACATGTTAACAGATATAATCTGTAGCATGTGGCATCACCTTCTCTGTTTTATAATACTGGTAACACCTATATGCTCTTGTTACTTCAAGGGCAGTTTCCACCAAGCTGAAGGCCGTTATGTTCCTGTAGAGATGAACCTAAAGTACATAAAAATCTGACGAGAGTAAAAAGATCCAGAAACTCCTGAGGGTTGAGAGAAGTGTGTTTGTTACCTGACAGCAGAGGTGAGCTTGGCAGTGTTGTCTGACAGCATGCTAATGGCTCCTTCATCCTCCCCCTCTAAACCCTGGACAGGAAACAAAGAAGATTCATTTTGTGGGACTCCACAGCGTGATGAGGAAGTTGTTGGACAGAAAACCTCAGTGGGTTTGATGTAGCTGAGAAACAGATTTAATCTTGGGAAGTGATACCACATTTAAGACTTGAGGATTTTCTTGACCACAAGTCTCCAGAACTGATATCAGTATCAGTCAGCAGGACTGCTGGACCATCACAAACTATCACTGATGCAAGAAAGAATGTGTTTCTAGCCTTATCAGCAGCTGTCATTTGAGTCACAAAATATTGTTCTGGTACTTTCTGAACTCCCTGATGTGTGGGAAAAGTTCCTCTGGTCTTTATACAGTTTTGGACAAGAGATCAGGGACTCAGGGGAGACCAGCAAGAGTCTACATGCATTCATTATGGAGTATTTGGTGAGACACTCGGTGTTCTGTAATAACTCAACATTGTGTGACACTGAACGCAGCACAGTCTGACCTAGTGTGGGATCCTTTCATGGAAGAATGTCCCACTAATTCTGTGATATTCCTGATTTATTTTTAATTTTATTTGTTAGGAAAATATGTTTTTATTCTTAATGACATAGATGCAAGTACAGCTTTAACAAAACCTGCTGCAGATAAAAAAGCTTCAACATAATCCTAAAGGGCTGAAGATGATCTTTGTAAGATTTTTGGTGAGTAAATTAGCGTCGACGGAGGACTTTCCACCCACACCGGTCCTGGCAGATGCCTGTCTTCCTGAGCCGGGTTCTGCCGGAGGGTTTTCCTTCCGGTTAAAAAGTAGTTGTTTTACTTTCCACCGTTGCCCCCACCCCGAAAAGCTCAGGATGGAGGACTGGATCAAAGTCAAGATTCAATGCAATCTGTTGGTTTCCTTAACTAGGATGTTATTTATTATGAACTGGCCTGTATGAATACTGACTGGATCACAATGAATTGCCAGGAATTGATCTGTCTGTAACATGGCCTGAGACGACATTGTTCTGAATTGGCACAATACAAATAAAGCTGAACTGAATTCATCAGTGTGAAGGCACCATTGATGCAGACGTGGGTGTGGAAGTTTCCTTTTTCTGAAATGTTTTCATCAGATAACCCACCCATGTTCTATTCCCGCTGTTCCAGTGACCAGCCGGCATAACCCTGTTTTTTTAAATAAGAATAACAATAATAACTCTACTGACTAACATTTACTGTGTCTCACCATGATGCTCTTCAGCCGTTTGACCTCGTCCTCCTGGGCTCTGTACGTCTCCAGCTCCTCCTGAACAGACTCGGCCACCTCTGGGAATGGACTGAAACAAACAGCCAACACACCACTGAGCATCATCCAATCCTCCACAAACACTTCTTACTAGGGCTGGGCGATTAATAGATAAAACCGATAAATTGAATTTTCCATTTCTGGAGATTTATTTTTATGAAAATCTGGATTTTTCCATAGTTAGTTAGCAGCAGACTTAGCCCTCCCTCCACACCAGAACAGTGTTTGTCTGACAGATTTTCAGTGAAGTGGGCCTTCACTCACGCCTGGGATTTAGCTGTGTGTATAACTGCAGTGAGAAATGCTGCAAACCCTGGTTAAGAGACGACCTTCATCAGGGGAATTATTCCTGCCGTGGATCCTGTACGATAAGGATCCAGATGGAAAGAGATCACGGATGCTTTGTGTCGCATATTTCTATGTAAGAGATGAAGTTGTTTATATGGTGGAAAAGTTATGACATTATATGCTTTATTTTTGCTGGCATTCATCTATTTAAACAAATACATGTTTTTAATAAGTTTATTTATGTTTGGAAAAGAAAAGAAAAAAAATCAATTAAAATCAGAAATCAGATTTGGTTATAAAAAACTGGAGATTTTATTTTTAGGCCACATCGCCCAGCCCTACTTCTTAGTTTCTCTTTGTTGTTTTTTGTAATGTTAGAAGTACTCAACCATTAAATTTGCCAATAGAAATTCAGAAATACGAGCCTTCATTTAAAAATGTGGAGTTACAGAACATCTGTTTAATCTATTTTCATTAGAGGGAAAAAAGGATGAGAGCTGTGCTGGTTGACTCAGCATGCTGGATGTCTGCCTTGGAGCTTATTGTGGGAAGATGCTACCAGCATTTCTGCACTGACATTGAGTGAGGTCTTCCCTTCCAGAAGTTCTTCCAGTCCTGATCAGTCTCATGTCTTGGTGGATTTTGCATATGACTTGCAGCTGGGACGACTCCCTGGATGGATCTATGCAGGCCATTTATCCTCTTTGAAGCTGCATCTCTGGTGTATTTCTTCAGCGAGCCGAGGCTTTATTTAGAAGTTTCCAGAGCTTCACTCATCAAAATATCCTCCTGAACATTTTTATCTATCCAGGACCTTGGGACAGCCATTACCATGTCTACTAACCATCTAACATCCCTTTCGTCGTTTTGGATCTGAGCTTCCAACCTTCTTCTCAGTGGACAGAAACAGACATTTGGCAAACTGCATCTTGACACCCAAGTGTCTCCCATATTATTCATGTGGCAGCTTCTACAGGCCACGGTGCACTGGGCTCCTCTCTTTACTCTCCATGTAGAAATATCTAATGTTGTTGTTGTTTGTCTTCTTCTTTCTCAACAGGAATCCCTGGATTAGAGTACTGCTGCTGGTTGACCCCTCTTTCCTGTCCTACATCCCCAACTGGTCCAGACAAATGGCCATCCTTCCTGGTTCGAGTTCATATGGAGGTTTTCCTTCCTGGTTCTGGTCCTGATGGAGGTTTTCCTTCCTGGTTAGAGTTCATATGGAGGTTTTCCTTCCTGGTTCGAGTTCATATGGAGGTTTTCCTTCCTGGTTCTGGTCCTGATGGAGGTTTTCCTTCCTGGTTCGAGTTCATATGGAGGTTTTTCTTCCTGGTTCTGGTCCTGATGGAGGTTTTCCTTCCTGGTTAGAGTTCATATGGAGGTTTTCCTTCCTGGTTCTGGTCCTGATGGAGGTTTTCCTTCCTGGTTAGAGTTCATATGGAGGTTTTCCTTCCTGGTTCTGGTCCTGATGGAGATTTTCCTTCCTGGTTCGAGTTCATATGGAGGTTTTCCTTCCTGGTTCTGGTCCTGATGGAGATTTTCCTCTCCACTGTCTCCTCGTGCAGCTCAGGATGGAGGATTGGATCAAATAAAATATCTGATAGGTCAATATTTTATGAACTGGTTTATATGAACCCAGTTATAAACTGGACTAATGTGGATTTGTTTAAACTGGACTATAATGAGCTGGATTTAACTGGACTGTATATTTAAATGTGCTGAGCTGACTTTGTCGTGAATTGGTGATGTGTAAATAAAGCTGAACTGAACAGAAACAGGTTTACTGGTTTCTGTGAAGGTGACAGCAGGAACACAGTGTAGTGCTTTGGTTAACATCTTCAGTCATGCTTTCCAACGGTCACTTTGTCAGTAAGTTATAGTCAGTCCCAGAAACAGCCTTCAACTCAGCCGGTTCTCTGGTAACTTGCTGCTGCTCACTACTATGATGGTAAATTAGAGACGACTCTGTATATGCAGACTGTTCAGGTGTGTTTTTATTTCCATGAAGCACCTCCGGCTCTTGCTGTGATCAAACATTCCTTCTCCTGAAGTCAGCATCTGTTTTTCTTCTTCTCGTCGCGTCTTCTCCTCCACAGTTCCCACACATGCTGCATGTAACCTGTCTACTGGGGCCTGCAGCTGCAGTAACACTCCATCTCTTCCATATCCACAGTCCAGTCGAACTGCATGTCCTACGCAAGGTTCTCATCATCATTCTCTGGTTTTCCAACATCTAACACTGACCTTCTTCATGTGAATAAAATCCAATTTCCATTCAAATCCACTGTTTTTGTCCTCATGTCAACAATATATGAATAGTACATTCTCTCCATTATCCTACACTCTGTCAGAGACAGCAGTACAGTGTACATCTCAGGTCCTGGATTGTTAGAAGTCCAGTTTCAGTCAGAGTTCAGAGCGATGATCCTCTCAGCAGAGCTTCAGTGAGATCTGCTGACACCTGCAGGACAGACTGCAGCTGGGCATTCTCTACATCTCATCATTCATATCTGATGCCAGACACTTATTTACTGTTCATTTGTTTTCCTGGTTACTAGTGTGCTCAGAACAGTTCGATGGCTCTGAATGAAGCTTTGCATGGATGAAGGCAGGCACTGAAAGATCTAAGCTTCCTCAACAAGTAGAGTATGCTATGTCCTTCTAGATGCTCCTGTGTTTAATTTCCAGTTCAGTCTGTTATTCAGTTAAACTTCCAGATATCTGTAGTCTTCCACCACCTCCACCTCCCCTCCCACCATGGACATAGTGCTTTGTTTAATTCTGAATATATCACACTATAAAAGAATTTAACCTAAACTACCACAAATGTGGGTCGTGTACAGATGAAGTTCAAATAAAATCATCCAAGACTTGTTCCTCCTTTCTATCATGACTCCTGTCTTGTGACATCACATATAGATTCAAACGTACACCTGGACAGGTCACCAGTTCATCAGACTGCATGCTCACGCTCAAACCGGTGCTAACCAAGCTAACATTTGTGTGGACTGTGGAAGGAAGCTGGGGAATCTGGAGAAGACCCACACACTGATCACCACACCACCCTGCAGCCCCTCACATCACATATCAGAGCCCATCTGTAGGAGCCAACAGCCCAGAACCATTCAATGATCTGGCTTTTATAACTACACAAGTTTTCTAGTTCTTTATTATCTCTGCTGTCACACTGATGTAAAAGGGAGCATGTTGATTTTGTTTTTGATGAGGTGCTGGGATAAAGTGTTTCCTGCCCTTTTCTGCCAGAAAATAAATGAAAAAAAAGTTGAGTGCAGCCAGGAAACGGCTGCAGTTTCATCCCATCCATAGTCAACAGATCCTCAGCAGGATTAAATACTGATCCGGACGGGATAAAGTCTGTAGAACGGTTGTCAGCTGTGAGAGTTGTGTGAAAAATAAAATGTTGTATGTTTTCTGCTCACCGGTTGACGTGCTCTGAAATGAAACGCCGGGTGTTCAGTAACTGACCTGCCCTTGTGTTTCTGCCAGAACTTGTCGGCAGCAGTGAGGTCATAGATCTTTCTGTTCTTCTTCTTGGGTCTGGCACCAGCGGGTGACGGCTCGGAGCCCCCGCCCTCTTCCATCATCACCCTGTTCAGATGGAAGTCCTGGTGGAGAAACGAGTGTGAGTGGAGAATGGAGCTCCGTGTGAAATGATCCAGGGTTCTGTGTGTTGATTGGCTGCGGCTCATTAGCGGGTTTTAACACGTCTGTGAACCACAGTAAACACTAACCCTGATAAAGACCTGGTTTGTTTTTAAACCAACTCTTTAGGATTTTTTTTTTTTTTTTTTTTTTTTTTACTTTAAACAAGAGTAATTAGATTTACGTAGGTTTCTGTGCTTTTTCTGATTTACTCAACTATATATTTTTGGGGCAATAAAAGCCAATAAGAAGACTGCGGCCGTGTCTTCCAGACTACATCCCACTGTGATCGATCTGACTGGTGCATCCTAAATGTGCCTTTAATGACTTTTGTTTATGCAGTTTCTATTTTTTCATGTTTTAAAGTTTACAATTTAACCTTAATATGTTCATACCTTAAACTTTAGGTCAAATTTAAAATCAGCTGCTTTAAATGTTATATTTTATGATTTATCTCTATATACATGAATAAATTTAAGCTACTGACATCACCAATAAGAAAATATGTTTCAGTGAGATGTGACATGATTTTCTTCTAATTAATACCTCACAGCTAAGAAGTTTTTATTTATTTCCATGAAATAATGTTAATTTCTCAGCACTGACTCTATATTTTTCAGTGATCTAAGTCAGGCTTTAGGTTTTTGGATCCAAACTGATTGCCATAACAAACCGATGATATCATCATCTCAGGGTTTGGAGAGAAAAACGACACAAAACTTGCTCCAAGAGCAGCAGGAGAAGCTCTGAGTGCTGCTTTGAAGAGCAGCACGAGTCCATCATCACTGCTATTTAAAACCCACTGAGACACACAGAAAACACCAGCCATAATATTAACGTTGCCACAGTAACCGGCAGATTTGATTGCATTTTCGATCCCTCTTGGTAAGTCCCAGATGCCAAACAGAGATGGATCAGCATCATCATGGACGTGTTTGGCTGGCTTGCCCTCACAGACATGGCTGCTTCACCGCTACCAGAGGGAAGGTTTCAGTCAACACCATGTTCCTGTTTACCTGTTTTCCTCTCATTTTTGGGGGTGTCAAGAGTTCATTTTGGGTCCATTTGTTTTCCTTATAGTACATTTTTCTTTCTACCAAATATCTTACTCCTTTTCTCTGTTTAGCTGATGATATCCATGACTTTTACTCTCCAAGTCAGACAGGAGAAAGGGCAGCGTAGCCTTTCAGGACCTTTCTGAGTAAAACCTGGAAGATAAAGTCTGTCTGTTTAAATGAAATATATCTTAAGTGATTTGATTTGGAAAATCTGATCTGTTCTGCAACTCTGTGCTCTGCAGCTTTTTCCAGTCACACAGTCTGAACTCTAAGTTGGATAATTAGATCAAGTGCGGTTGTCAAAACAAACGTTATTAAACAAAGTGATTACCAAGATCAAGCCTCACTGGTCCTTCAAAGATACAAGTACAAGACATTCATCTCAGCCTGACTTTTTCTCTTCATTTTAGAACAGATGAGTCTTCTCTGCATCTTTGGAAAATTTTTCATAAAGCTGCAGCTCGATTTTTAACTGGCCTAAAGAATCACGAACAGATTACTCTGAAAACTGATCCGAAGACTGATTTTTCAGGTGGTACTGCTTACTTTTGAACTTATCTCTTTAAGATCTTTTGGACTGAAATCATCTGCTACCTTCACCTGCTTGACATGGCATGATTATCTGTCTAAAATATATATTTTTATATTTGTTTACTTTTAAATGAGTAAATAAATATAAAAATATATAATGAGTAAATGAGCGTTTGGCGACTTATTGTAACAAGGAATATAACAAACACCTGGTTCAGGCAAAGAGTGTCCACATCTGCACTTGGCACCAGGACACTCTAGGCCGCAGTTCGATGATCGACTTTGTAGTCGTATGATCGGACGCATGTTCTGGACACTCGGGTGAAGACAGGGGCGGAGCTGTCAACTGATCACCACCTGGTGGTGAGTTGGCTCAGATGGTGGGGGAGGATGCCGGTCAGGCCTAGCAGACCCAAGCGTGTTGTGAGGGTCTGCTGGGAACATCTGGCAGAGTCCCCTGTCAGAAAGAGTTTCAACTCCCATCTCTGGCAGAGTTTCAACCATGTCCCGGGAGAGGCGGGGGACACTGAGTCCGAATGGGTTGTGTTCCGTTCCTCTATTGCTGTGGCCGCAAGGTCGTCGGTACCTGTCGTGGCGGTAACCCCCGAACTCGTTGGTGGACACCAGCAGTAAGGGATGCCGTCAAGCTGGAGTCCTATTGGGCCTTTGTGGCCTGTGGGACTCCAGAGGCAGCTGATGGGTAACGGTGGGCTAAGCGGAGCGCAGCATCGGCGGCCGCTAAGGCAAAAACTCGGGCATGGGAGGAGTTTGGAGAGGCCATGGAGAATGACTTTCAGATGGCTTCAAGGAGATTCTGGTCCACCATCCGGCGGCTCAGGAAGGGAAAGCAGTGCTCCGTCAATGCTGTGTACAGTGAGGATGGGGGACTGCTGACCTCGACTCGGGACGTTGTGAGGGGGTTCAAAGACCTTCTCAATCCCACCAACACGTCTTCTGATGAGGAAGCAGAGTCTGGGAACCCTGGTGTCCGCTCTCCCATCTCTGGGGCTAAGGTCACTGAGGTGGTTAAAAAGCTCCTCAGTGGCAGGGCCCCGGGGGTGGAGAAGGTGTGCCCAGAGTTCCTTAAGGCTCTGGATGCTGTAGGGCTGTCTTGGTTGACACGCCTCTGCAGCATTGCGTGGACGTCGGGGACAATTCCCCTGAACTGGCAGACTGGGGTGGTTGATGGGTATTTTTCTATCATAAAATAAGACACAAAGAACTCAGAGTGAAGTCAGCTTCATCGCGATGGGGAGAGACTCTGGTGGTCCCCCTCTTCAAAAAGGGGGACCAGAGGGAGTGCTCCAACTACAGGGGGATCACACTCTTCAGCCTCCCTGGTAAGGTCTATTCAGGGGTGCTGGAGAGGAGGGTCTGTTGGATAGTCGAACCTTGGATTGAGGAGGAGCAGTGTGGTTTTCGTCCCGGTCGTGGAACAGTGGACCAGCTCTACACCCTCTTCAGGGTCTTGGAGGGGGCATGGGAGTTTACCCAACCAATCTACATGTGCTTTGTGGACTTGGAGAAGGCATTCGACCGTGTCCCCTGGGGACTCCTGTGGGGGGTACTCCAGGAGTATGGAGTGCCGGACTCGCTTGTACGAGCTGTCCGGTCCCTGTATGACCAGTGTTAGAGCTTGGTCCGCTGGCATTAAATCGGAATCGTTTCCAGTGGGGGTTGGACTCCGCCAAGGCTGCCCTTTGTCACCGATTCTGTTCATAAAGTTTATTGACAGAATTTCTAAGCACAGTTGAGGTGTTAAGGGGATCCGGTTCGATGGTCTCAGGATTGAGTCTCTGCTCTTTGTGGATGATGTGGCTCTGTTGGCTTCATCGGGCCGTGATCTTCAGCTCTCACTGGAGCGATTCGCAGCCAAGTGTGAAGCGGCTGGGATGAGAATCAGTACCTCCAAATCAGAGACCATGATCCTCAGCCGGAAAAGGGTGGAGTGCTCTCTCCGGGTCGGCAATAAGGTCCTGCCCCAAGTGAAGGAGTTCACGTATCTCGGGGTCTTGTTCACAAGTGGATGGACGGGAGATCAACAGGCGGATCGGTGCGGCGTCTGCAGTGATGCGGACTCTGCATCGGTCTGTCGAGGTGAAGAGGGAGCTGAGCCAAAAGGTAAGGCTCTCGATTTACCCGTCGATCTACGTTCCTACCTTCACCTATGGTCACGAGCTGTGGGTAGTGACCGAAACAACAAGATCGCGAATACAAGCGGCCGAAATGAATTTTCTCTGCAGGGTGGCCGGGCTCTCCCTTAGAGATAGGGTGAGAAGCTCGGATGCCTCTTGAACGCCTCCCTGGTGAGGTGTTCCGGGCACGTCCCACCGGAAAGAGGCCTTGGGGAAGACCCAGGACATGCTGGACAGCCTACCTGTCGCGAATGGCCTGGGAATACCTCGGACCCGACTCCAGATAAGGGTGGGTGGATGGATGGATGGATGGATGGATGGATGGATGGATGGATGGATGGATGGATGGATGGAGGAATTTTATACTGTTGGAATGTCTGTTTATTTTTAAATGGAAAATAAGCGTGGGATGTGTGGGATGAGCAGCAGAGTAACAGCTGATTCTGCTGTTGACTCTTATTTGATGTCAATTAATTGCAGGATGATTAAAGTCTGGAGAAATAAGTCACACATTTAAAGGCGGTAAACCCCACAACACCAACACATTTCAGTTATGTTAGTTTGAGTTAACACAATTTCGTTTACATGTTTGGTTTAAATTAGGTTGAAATCCTTTAGTTCTCTTTTGTTAGTGCACACATTAGAGCACCATTGTATTTTCAACAAGTTTTGTTTATTTAACATGTATTCTTTTCTCTTAAAGGTGCGGAGGCAGCCTTATGAACGCTTGGGGGCAGAAGTGAGCACAACCAGTAGAAACCAAAGGAGCAGGAAGTGCCATGGGCCTGCACCAAGCCATCTCCTTTCAAAGGGGAGATCATTTGGTCACATCTTTAAAACATTTAGATTTGTTGTTTGGATTTTGAGTAGATTGTTTTCTTGTTTCATTTTTGGTCAATCTTTTGTTTAAGCAATAACTGAACTAACTGTTTAGGTTTTGTCTCCGTGTTTAATGTGTTTAGACTAGTCTGATCAGCCAGTATTTAAGTTCCCCTTTGGTTCATGTTTGTAAGGTCAGTTTGGTTCTTGTGTTATTTTGGTTTCTTTGAGTTACATGTTAAACAGTTAGTTTAAAGTTTTTCTGAGTTATTGTTACACTTTTTGGTTTGTTTAGTTTTGTTCATTTGACCTCTTTTAAGGGCAAAAACAGTTTCTTCCATCTTCTGTGTCGGTTACAGGTCGCTAGACAGAAGACGGAGCAATACCACCGGAATTGGCGGGGGCAGTGCTGAGCAAGATAGCCGACATGCAACCAGTGAAAGAAACAAACCAGGGAAGAAGAAGAGGATCAGGAAGGGAACAAAACAGCAAAAGCATGTAGATGAGTGAACTCTAAACTCAGCACTGCCCCCTAGAGGAAGAACTGACTTAACCATGGCAACGCAAAACACACATAGAAGTACGAGGACAGCGACGACAACGTTTGAAAAAGATGTTGTTATTTACGTACGTAAGGAGGCATACATGTGTAGTTCCTTTCCAACAGAAAATAGGACATCTACTCATCATTTTTTTAATAAATAACTGAAATTTCTCCTTTCTACATAGCTGCCGTTGGAAACTTCTGCTGTATGGTTGAAGTCAGAGGATGAGGATGATGAAGAGACAGACAACTACCAGACTGATTTGGACCTGCACAACTGTTCACAATAAAACAGTTATCAAATAAGCATTTTCAATTTTTAATGAATGCATTTAAATCTTACCAGAACATCGTGGATCAGCGCCTGATAGGTCCAGGTGTGGTGAAGAGGCGTGGCCATGTCCATGTTACGATCAGCCAGGACAAACAATGGCCTCTGGAAACTGAGAAGGACACAACATGGAAATATTTATATTCTAGTTAAAAACAGAAGTCTTGAATTTCATGAAGAAAAACATAAGAATTTGACTGAAAATCACCTGAACTGTCCAGCAGTCATGCTGTCACCAGTAAACAGACTATTTCTGGCATCTCGCAGGTTCTCACGCAGCTTCTTATCTAGTTTCTGCACACAAAAGCCAGAAAATTCAGCAGAAAAGAGTTCAAGAAAACATTAATATGGCGGAAAATGAATAAATATATAATTATATTATATACATACATATACACACACACACATATATATATAGCTGAATTGAAGCTCATTGGGTGATTCCCACCATCGCTATCTTGGCAGCATCACACGTGTTGTCATTCCCTGTTTATTTCTGATGTGAAGTTGATCTTTTTTAACATGGGAGTCTATGGGGATTTGCTCGGTTTTAAAGCCAGCTCTTAGCGGATGAGAGGGGAACTGCAATTTTTTGCACTTCCACACAGGCTTGACATTTTGCCGGCGGAGGTTCTCGCTTGCTCATAATGCAGCATTTATACAGCATCATCTCACCAGCAACCTACTTGTTGATAAAATATGTCTGTTTGAACTCGTCACAATTCATGTAGCAGATGTGAGTTCATAAAACCAACTCATGTAACAAATGAAGCCAATAAAAACACTGATAAAAGCTGTTCTTTCATTCAAAGTTTGTCTTCATGCAGCAGTGATTGAAGCCGTACAAGTAGCAAATTGTAAATGAAAATATATTATTGACTGGTTGCTTTCACTAAATTTACTTTTACCATGAAATGACCACTTTACTTTAATAGTCGGTTAATTATTTAATAAAATCAAAATCTTGTTTTTTCATGTACAGGTGAAACTAAAAAAATTTAGAACATCTTGCAAAACTTAATTTATTTCAGTAATTCAACTTAAAAAGAGAAACTAATATATAACACTAATATAAAAGGTTCGGTGTTGTAGCATCTAAAAGCCACACTAACCAGCTAATTCATCCAGAACTCCTGCAAAGGACTCCTGAGCTTTTAAATGGTCTCAGTCTGTTTCAGTAGAATCCACCATCATGGGGAACGTTGCTGACCTGATAGTTGTGCAGAAAACCATCACTGACTTCCTCCACAAGGAGGAAAAGCCTAGAAAGGTCATTGCAGAAGAAGCTGGATGCTCTCAAAGTGCTGCATCAAAGCACATCAATAAAAAGTTGAGTGGAAGAAAAAGTGTGGAAGAAAAAGGTGGAACAAGCAGCAGGGATGAAGCAGCTGGAGAGGATGGTCAGGAAAAGGCTGTTCAGAAATGTGGGGGAGCTTCACAAGGACTGGACTGAGGCTGGAGTTAGAGCTTCCAGAGCCACCACACAGACGGATCCTGGACCTGGACTTCACATGTTGTATTCCTCTTGTCAAGACGCTCCTGAACACAACACAACATCAGAAGCGTCTTACCTGGACTAAAGAAAACAGGACCTGGTCTGCTGAGCAGTAGTCCTAAGAGCTCTTTTCTGATGAGCAAATTCTCCATCTCGTGTGAAAATCCAGGTCCCAGAGTCTTGAGAAAGACTGGAGAGGCAACAATCCAAGACTCAGCATGAAGTTTCCACAGTCGGTGGTGATGTGGGAGCCATGTCATCTGGTGCTGGTCCACTGGGCTTTATTAGTCCATGCAGAGTCTACCAGGAGGTTTTAGAGCTCTTCATGCTTCCTTCAGCTGAAAAGCTTTGTGGAGAAGCTGACTTTATTTTCCAGCAGGACTTGGCACCTGCCCACACTGCCAGAAGAACCAGAACCAGGTTCAATGACCAAGGATTACTGTGCTGGACTGGCCAGCAGACTCTCCAGACCTGAACCCTGGAGAAAATCTATGGAGCATTGCCAAGAGAAAGATGAGACTCATGAGATCGAGCAATGCAGAAGAGTTGAAGGCCGATATTGAAGCATCCTGGTCTTCATTCCATCCCAGCAGGACCACAGGCTGATAACATCCATGCCACGCCACATGGAGGCAGGAATCCATGCAAGAGGGGCTCAGACCAACAACTGAGTTCATATGCAGGACTAGAATCTTCAGACGGTCACATTTCTGGATTCAGTTTCTTTTTTTTTTATTGATTTCATGTCATATTCTAATTTTATAAGATGTAGATTTTTGGGTTTCTATAAGCTGTAAGCCATAATCATCATAATTATAACAAATAAATGTCTGAAATATCTCACTTTGCATGTAAAGAGTCTATATATTAGTTTCCCTTTTTAGGTTAATTTACTGAAATAAATTAGCTTTTGTGCGATATCCTAATTTTTTGAGTTTCACCTGTACCACATGTCTTCCAGTCTGTGCCCCTGCGTGCACCCCCCAGCCCATAAAAACATCCTTTGCATATGAATTAACATATATGAAAATATGTTCATTTTATCCTGTAAGTGTTTGTTTTCATCTGAGACCTTTTAAATTTACAGCTTCAAACATTTAGATGTGTTTCATAAACATGTTCCAGCTGCGTTGAGTGAACTCACCACAGCAACCATCTCTGCAGCATTTCCCCGAGGACAGCGGATGATTGGCACCGCACCTGAACAACAACAACACACCGATCACATGAAAACTTCTAAAATATGAACATCGCGTTGAACCGACGTCCACCAGGATGAGAATACAGAGAAGACATGAACAGATATGTTTGACTCCACTGAGATGTCTTAAAGGATTTAACAATTTCATGAATCATTTTCAAATAATAAAGGTTCTTCTTGGCTAAAATAATTAGAAGTAAAACTGACTCTGCACCATTTTGTCACCTCCGTTTTGTAGCTGCTTGTTAACACAAACGTCTAACCAAACTATCCAAATCCGACACTATGGTCCTCAGCCAGAAAAGAGTGGAGAGTCCTCAGGTTGGGAATGATGTCCTGCCCCAACTGGGGGAGTTTAAGTATCTCTGGGTCTTGTTCAGGAGTGAGGGAAGGATGGAGGGGAGATCTACAGGAGGATCGGTGCAGCTTCTGCAGTGTTGTGGACTCTGCATCGGTCTGTTGTGATGAAGGAGGAGCTGAGCTGAAAGGAGAAGCTCTGGATCTAACAGTCCATCTAGGTTTCTACCCTCACCGATGGTAATCAGCTGTGGGTAGTGACTAAAAGAACCAGATCCTAAATACAAACGGCTGAAATGAGTCTCCTCCTCAGAATCTCTGGACTCTACCCTAGAGAAGCTCGGTCATCCTGCTGCTCCTCCAAATCCAGAGGAGCCAGATGAGGTGGCTTGGGTATCTGGTCCCATCAGGAGGAGGCCCTGTGGAAGACCTAGAACACGCTGGTAGGACTAAATCTCCTGGCTGGCCTGCGAACTCTCTGAATCCCCCCAGATGAGCTGGAAGAAGAGGCCGAGGAGAAGGAAATCTGGGCTTCCCTGCTTAGAATGCTAATCTGATCTTGGATAAGCAGGTAAACAATGGACGGACGGACGGGTGGATGTGAGAACTTGCACATTATCTTCATGAAGTCTTGTTTTTCTTTTTGTTGTTGTTCTTTTTATTACTTTAAAGAAAAAAGTTGTATTTTTCTTATCTTCATGCATCACATAGACCATGACAAAGACAAATGTCTAGATTTTTTTCTTCTGTCATGAAATTGTCCTGTTAAATCTGCACCAAATAAATAAATGAAGTGTGTCTTGGGAGACACTAAGGAGAGGACTTTGTGTTAATAAGTTGTAAAATTTTTCTTGTATAATGTTGGTAATCTGTGTGAGAAACAGGATGACAGCATGTGAACAGAGCTGTACTCACCCAGAGTCACAAAGAAGCAGAAGAGGCTGTCCACGATGGTGTCCATGATGGCCTCCATGTCCGTGTCCTGGATGTCTGCTCTGTTTATGGCTGCACACCACAGAGATGGAAACACTTCATCTCAGAGCTGAATCTGAACAGCTGGTCAACTACCACTGCCATCACTCATGGAAACACACAAACAAAGAAAATGGCCGTGCAGCAGCTCGGTGCTCTCCTACCCTGTACTTTGTGTGGAAGTATGTGTGTATGTTGCTACTCACTTTGACTAGATTCTGCTGCACACATAACATCTACTGCTGGTGTGACCTCCTAGAAATAGGATTACTAGGCGAGCAAGCTGGATGGGTTTAGAATTGTTTACCCTGTTAGGGGGCACGCTGTGGCTCACAGGACATGTTAACTGTACTTGGAAACCTTTCAGAAAGCAGCTGTGTTCTGACCGAGCTACATTTCTCCTTCTGTTACCAAACAGTACAGATATTTTGAACCTTCTAACAAACAGGGATCCAGCTGGTCCTGGGAAAAATAATGACTGCCATTATCCACACAGCCTGTACCCTCCACACATCATACACCCGAAACATGAAGCTGGTGGTACAGGAGGGGCGTACCATAAAATGTAAACCAAAATATTGTGTTCTGTTTTTTAATACCACTGCTGTTACTCGGTATAAGTAACGCAATGCAAGACTGCTGGGGCTTTAATGTTAATTAAATCATAAAATATCAGTATTTTGTATAATAGTACACGTGATGCAGCTAACACACTGCAGAAGGGTGAAAACAGGAGGAATCGGGCTTTGAAACTATTTTCATTTGTCTTCACAGATTTAAAGGGATGCTACTGTGTTGGTTGAACTTTTGTGACCATGAAGACAGAAAGATGCCTGTGCGTTACCGTGGTAGGAGATGAGCTCTTTGTTCTGGTGGCAGAGGATGAACATGTCATCTTCCAGGGTGATGAAGTTCAGGTACTGATCAAACACCTGAGACACAGACACAGAAATGACTGCTGAAGCTAGAACATGTAAACACCTGCGCCATGAACTCAGTAGGAATGTCGTTAAACTTATTTTCCTCGCATATAAAGCTCTTAGTGATCAAGCTCCACTGGATCTCAAAGATCTCATAGTTCCACATTTTCCCATCAGAGCTTCACTCTGAGAAAGCAGAGTGGTTTCTAGAAGTTCTACAAGTAGAATGAGAGTCAGAACCTTCAGCTATCAGACCCCTATCTGTGGAACCAGCAAACTTTTCTTCCTGATTAATCTTCTAGCAGGTCTGGCTTGGCGATCCTTATCCATCCATAGTCCTGCTGCTTAAGGTCAAAGCCGCTGGGGGACGTCCCATGATGCACTGTGCTCCTCTCTGCTGGGGGACGTCCCACAATGCACTGGGCTCCCCTCTGCTGGGGGATGTCCCACAATGCACTGGGCTCCCTTCTGCTGGGGGACGTCCCATGATGCACTGTGCTCCTCTCTGCTGGGGGACGTCCCATGATGCACTGGGCTCCTCTCGACTCTCTTTACTCTCCATGTAGAAATATCTGACATTGTTGTCGTCATTCATTTGTGTTTCTCTTCTATTTTCTCAGCAGGAACCCCTGGCTTTGAGCTACACTGCTTGTTGACCCCTCTTTCCTGTACTTTCCACCCCCAACTGGTCTAGGCAGATGGCCGTCCTTCCTGGTTCTGGTTCCGATGGAGGCTTTCCTTCCTGGTGCTGGTTCTGTCTTCTCGTTCTGGTCAGGATGGAAGACTTAATCAAAGAGAAGATCCAATCCGATGGTTTCCTTAGCTTGGTCATTATTTTACGAAGTGGTTTATATTAACACAGTTATAAACTGGACTAATGTGAATCATAGAATAGATCTGTTTAAATTGGATTATAATTAGACTATAATGAACTGTATTGAACTGGAGTTTGTCTTTCAAAGTGCTGAGCTGACTTTGTTGTGAATTGGTGATGTGTAAATAAAGTTATTAATGTTATTATAAACTGGACTGATCATATGATGATTTGTTTTAACTGGATTATAATGAGACCACAATGAATTGGAGTGAATTGGACAGAGACTTGTTCATCATCCAGAAGATAAAAACAGTTGCTGACTTTGTTCTCATTAGAATGAATTGACTTTTTCTGCCTTTTTTAATGTGTTTATTTTTTTAAATGTAAATATTTGATATTGGAACCTTATGGCATAAAAATGATCATGATCATCCATCCTGACGTCGCTGCTGGGTGATAACAGAGGAAAAACATGAGTGTTTGTATTTGACAGCTCAGTCTGTTATTCCTAACATTTGACACCATCATGAAAAAGTTGCCTGCTGAGGTCTGACTGCAGAGTTCTGATGTCAACATATGAAGCATATGATGAGGTTACCACACTCTGTCCACAGCCCGTCTCTCTAATCTTGGAACAGCATTTTCTTAAGAAAAGGTACTTTGGTGTTGGGTTACTTCTGTGGTCGTTGTTGAAAATACGACTGTGTGAAACAGTCTGACATTTTCTAACCACAGAGTGGAAAGCAGACACACTTCTCCAGATTTCTAACGTTACTCCATTCAAAGAGAGGACACGTATGTCCTGTTTTCATAGTGTTGTCTTACTGCAGCAACTTTCCTCCAGAAAGATTCTCATTTTCTGTCCATTTAGACTCAAACACAAGGAGAGAAGATCAGAAAGTGCGACTGTGGTAAATCTGGATGGATGGAGCGGTTCATCAGGAAGACAGGCTCTGATCAGCTTTTCATGTTTAGATGTGTTCATGTTTTTAATGGACTTCATACCTTTTTCTTTAGGGTATACAGTAGATCAAAGGTGTCAAAACTGGCCCACCAGAGGGTCCAATCTGGCTCTCAACATGAGTTTGACAAACATGAAAATATCATGAGATGTTAAGTGTAATATTTTAATAAAAGAAACTAATCTCAGGCAGGGAGGAGAACTTGTTCTACAGTATCTTCTTTATCTTTCTGAATTAATACATGTGACTTGAGTTTGTATTATGAGGCGAGTCAGTTCAGGTGGTCAGGATTACTACACACATGTGGAAATGAACATGCATGTACATTAAATAACTTCTAGATCTTGAAAATTTACTCTGGTGGTATTGCTTTCTCTTCTGCGTCAGTTGACAAATAGCTAAAGTCGCGTTTCCACTGAGTGGTATATATATTAGTGCTGGGCAACGATTAAAATTTTTAATTGTGATTAATCACATTGATATGCGCAAAAGGTCTCTTTCCTTTAAAAGAAGGCCTACAGCTTTATAAAGAAAATGCAGTAAATTCTGGTTTACAAACACTAAATCATTTTAGTCATCAGATTTATTTCAGTAAAAGAGAAACTAATATATCATATAAACTTATTACAAGCAAATTGAGATATTTCCTGCATTTATTTGTTATAATTGTGATGACTGCAGCTTACAACTGATTAAAACCCAAAAATCTAAATGTCAGAAAATTAGAACAGTGTGAAAAGGTTCAGTGTTGTAGCCTCTAAGAGCCAAACTAACCAGCTAATTCATCCAGAACACCTGCAAAGGACTCCTGAGCTTTTAAATGGTCTCTCAGTCTGTTTCAGTAGAATCCACCATCATGGGGAACGTTGCTGACCTGATAGTTGTGCAGAAAACCATAACTGACTCCCTCCACAAGGAGAAAAAGCCTAGAAAGGTGATTGAGAGCATCCAGCTTCTTCTGCAAAGTGTTGCATCAAAGCACATCAATAAAAAGTTGAGTGGAAGAAAAAGTGTGGAAGAAAAAGGTGGAACAAGCAGCAGGGATGAAGCCGCTGGAGAGGATGGTCAGGAAAAAGCTGTTCAGAAATGTGGGGGAGCTTCACAAGGAGTGGACTGAGGCTGGAGTTAGAGCTTCCAGAGCCACCCCACAGCTGGATCCTGGACCTGGACTTCATATGTCATATTCCACTTCCAGGTCCCAGAGTCTGGAGGAAGACTGGAGAGGCAACAATAAAGTGCAGCCTGAAGTTTCCACAGTCGGTGGGGATGTGGGAGCCACGTCATCTGGTGCTGGTTCGCTGGGCTTTATTAAGTCCAGAGTCTATGCAGCATCTACCAGGAGGTTTTAGAGCTCTTCATGCTTCCTTCAGCTGAAAAGCTTTGTGGAGAAGCTGACTTTATTTTCCAGCAGGACTTGGCACCTGCCCACACTGCCAGAAGAACCAGAACCAGGTTCAACAACCAAGGGATTACTGTGCTGGACTGGCCAGCAGACTCTCCAGACCTGAGCCCCAGAGAAAGATGAGACACATGAAATCGAGCAATGCAGAAGAGTTGAAGGCCGCTATTGAAGCATCCTGGTCTTCATTCCATCCCAGCAGGACCACAGGCTGATAACATCCATGCCACGCCACATGGAGGCAGGAATCCATGCAAGAGGGGCTCAGACCAACAACTGAGTTCATATGCAGGACTAGAATCTTTAGATGGTCACATTTCTGGATTCAGTATTCTTTTTTCATTGATTTCATGTCATATTCTAATTTTATAAGATGTAGATTTTTGGGTTTCTATAAGCTGTAAGCCATAATCATCATAATTATAACAAATAAATGTCTGAAATATCTCACTTTGCATGTAAAGAGTCTATATATTAGTTTCCCTTTTTAGGTTAATTTACTGAAATAAATTAGCTTTTGCACGATATTTTAATTTTCTGAGTTTCACCTGTACGTGTCCTATGTAGGGCTGTAGTAAATCCTCATGGTTTAGATTTCCAGAAAAAAAAGGCAGCTGCTTAGTGACCTCCCTCGCCCGGTTTTTATATGCTCACCTCTTTGTGGGGTCACAGGTAGCTTCCACTAAAACAGTCACACTGAACTGGAAACAAGATCAAGATTCAATCAGAGGAGTTTAACTGAGGTAACCTTGGTGACTTGGCTGACTGCATTTGCAGCTAGAGCAGCGCTGGCAATGTCTTCCAGTTTACTTCTGCTGATGGCAGAGATGAAGTTCAGGTAGTACGACTCATATAGCTGGTTCCTCAGGTCCTACACACACAGAGAGAGAGAGAGAGGGGATACAGCATTACAGTTAGTATTGATTTATAACAATAATATTAACTGACGGCACTCAATGCGCTTAATTGGCTTGTTGCTACCCTGGACGTGCTAACATAGGGAACACTGCAGGTTGCTAACATAGTGAGCACTGGAGGTTGCTAATATAGTAAACACTAGAGATTGCTAACATAGTAAACACTAAGTAAACACATAGTAAACACTTAAAGCTAAATTAAAAACTTACCTTTATAGAATGGCTTTCTTATTGTGAATTTGTTTTTATTAATTAATTTTATTGTCTCTTTTGAATTCATGTTTTATTGTTTTACCTTTGTGTATGTGTTCTTAAATGCTGTGAAGCACTTTGTAACTTTGTTTCGAAAAGTGCTATACAAATAAAGTTATTATTATTATTATTAAACACTAGAGGTTGCTAACATAGTGAACACTGGTGGTTGCTAACATGGTGAACGCTAGAGGTTGCTAACATGGTGAATGCTAGAGGTGGCTAACATAGTGAACGCTAGAAGTTGGTAACATGGTGAACGGTAGAGGTTGCTAACATAGTGAACGCTAGAGGTGGCTAACATAGTAAACGCTAGAAGTTGGTAACATGGTGAACGGTAGAGGTTGCTAACATAGTGAACGCTAGAGGTGGCTAACATAGTGAACGCTAGAGGTGGCTAACATAGTAAACGCTAGAAGTTGGTAACATGGTGAACGGTAGAGGTTGCTAACATAGTGAACGCTAGAGGTGGCTAACATAGTAAACGCTAGAAGTTGGTAACATGGTGAACGGTAGAGGTTGCTAACATAGTGAACGCTAGAGGTGGCTAACATAGTGAACGCTAGAGGTGGCTAACATAGTAAACGCTAGAAGTTGGTAACATGGTGAACGGTAGAGGTTGCTAACATAGTGAACGCTAGAGGTGGCTAACATAGTAAACGCTAGAAGTTGGTAACATGGTGAACGGTAGAGGTTGCTAACATAGTGAACGCTAGAGGTGGCTAACATAGTAAACGCTAGAAGTTGGTAACATGGTGAACGGTAGAGGTTGCTAACATAGTGAACGCTAGAGGTGGCTAACATAGTGAACGCTAGAGGTGGCTAACATAGTAAACGCTAGAAGTTGGTAACGTGGTGGACGCTAGAGGTTGCTAACATAGTGAACGCTAGAGGTGGCTAACATAGTGAACGCTAGAGGTGGCTAACATAGTAAACGCTAGAAGTTGGTAACATGGTGGACGCTAGAGGTTGCTAACATAGTAAACACTTGAGGTTGCTAACATAGTGAACGCTAGAGGTTGCTAACTTAGTGAACGCTAGAGGTTGCTAACATAGTAAACGGTAGAGGCTGCTAACATAGTAAACACTAGAGGTTGCTAACATAGTAAACGGTAGAGGCTGCTAACATAGTAAACACTAGAGGTTGCTAACATAGTAAACGGTAGAGGCTGCTAACATAGTAAACACTAGAGGTGGCTAACATAGTAAACACTAGAGGTGGCTAACATAGTGAACGCTAGAGGTGGCTAACATAGTAAACGCTAGAAGTTGGTAACATAGTGAACGCTAGAGGTTGCTAACTTAGTGAACACTAGAGGTTGCTAACATAGTAAACGGTAGAGGCTGCTAACATAGTAAACACTAGAGGTTGCTAACATAGTGAACGCTAGAGGTTGCTAATGCAGCTGGAAATTTTCACAGTTCAAAATGTCCAATCTGAGCTCAGTTTATCAGTGTGATCCCGCTTATTGGCAGTTCAGTGTAGTGAATGATTTCCATCCAACACCTGTTTAACCCAAAGGTTTTTGGAGGGGAGGTTTCCCTACACAGACCTACCCACAATAAATCAAATATAATTGATTAGGTCAATCATTTTGGTCTCAATAGAAAACCAAAATCTCAGCGAATATTGTGATGAACCAAAAGAAAAAAAAAATACATTTCTGACTCTATGCAAAGGTGTCAAGTCATAGATGGGTCTTCAACAGAAAAACATTAAAACATCAAACCAAATTTCCACTCACACACAGAACACGGCTTTCCAATAAAATCACAAATAAAAATGACATTAAATGAATAAGGACACTATAATGAAATAGAATCACCAATTTTTTTTTAAAAAAAAGTTTAGGATTCAGTGAAATGCTGTGAGATAAAAATTCAATCTGACGTGCTGCCGAGGAAATGTGAAGGGTGGTTTATGTTGTTCTTTTGAGGCTGATGTAAGCTCGTCGGACCAGATAAAATCATGCTTAGTATCATCAGAAAAAGAAGCTTCAGTAGTTCCATACAGCCACCACACCGGGGTGGAGCGACTGGATCGCAAACGAACTGATGACTAAACAAACCGCAGTGCTGTTTTAGTGCTGTTAAGGTTCCTTATCTGAGAAACATGAGAAAGAAAATATGCCCACATCACTTACTTTTTTACATACATGAACTAGTACATACAGGAACCCGGACCCGGTCCATTTAACCTCCTAAAAGACTAACTGAGCTAAAACCATCTAATTAAATTGATGAACTAAACTTTAGGTTTCTACCTGAATATCTGAGCTATAGATCACAGCATCCAGCAGGTCAATATTTACAACTATCTGATCAGAGAATCAACTACTTATTAATTAGTATGTAATCAGATCTAATCTAGTGTTAATGCTGCCAGAGTTTATCCCTCACATGTCCAAATACATGCTGCTATCTGCTAAAGAAGCACACATGGAGAGAAAGGCGTGTTCCTTGTAGTTGTAAGAATTCATTTTGACCAGAGTTTTAAGGAGTTGCAATTTTACCTTTTTGAGGAGTCGAAGTCCTTGAGGTCATCTGACTCGTGTCGCGACATTTTTTGAAGAAGACTTGAAGTTTCAGTCGAAACATGTCAAAAAGGTAAAATTACTAGTCCTTAAATACTCTGATCAAAAAGACTTCTTTCAACTACAACTGGAAAAAACAAACAACCTGGTGATGTGAGCTGAACCTTTACGCAGACGTCATTGTTTAAAAGTCCAGCTGCTGATCCCTGGACCAGCTGGTTGGGTTGGTGAACGTACCTGACAAATCCTGTCGATGTTCTCCTCTGTGGGCATCAGGAAGTAGATGGCTGGAACATCTGGAATGGGATCTCTGTCCGAATGTAGGAGCCTGGACACAAACAAACAACACATAAACAACCTTCTACATACAGGAGAAACTCAAAAAATTAGAATATCATGCAAAACTTGATTTCAGTAATTCAACTTAAAAGAGGAAACTAATATATTATAAAGACTCTTTACATGCAAAGTGAGATATTTCAGGCATTTATTTGTTATAATTATGATTGCGGCGTGGCATGGAATCAGCCTGTGGTCCTGCTGGGATGGAATGAAGACCAGGATGCTTCAATATCGGCCTTCAACTCTTCTGCATCGCTCGATCTCATGAGTCTCATCTTTCTCTTGGCAATGCTCCATAGATTTTCTACGGGGTTCAGGTCTGGAGAGTCTGCTGGCCAGTCCAGTCCAGTAATCCTTGGTCGTTGAACCTGGTTCTGGTTCTTCTGGCAGTGTGTGCAGGTACCAAGTCCTGCTGGTTGTTCCACCTTTTTCTTCCACCTTTTTCTTCCACTCAACTTTATACTGATGAGCTTTGATGCAGCACTTTGAGAGCATCCAGCTTCTTCTGCAATCACCTTTCTAGGCTTTTCCTCCTTGTGGAGGGAATCAGTGATGGTTTTCTGCACAACTATCAGGTCAGCCTGAGGGTTGCCGGTCGGGTCGTGGTTGAGCGCCTGTCATGGCAGCTTCTGCCATCAATGTGTGAATGTGATGTATGATGTAACGCGCTTTGGGTACAAGCGCCATACAAACACAGACCTTTACCATTTATGATAAAATCTGTTGCCAGAACCTCCTGACTCCAGCTGACCAATCAGCATCTGACCTACACCCAGTATGATCTCTGAAGGCTGGCTCCACCTGCACTTTTAAAAAGCAAAAACCTTCACTGGCGGTTCAGAGCAGACGGATACTCATCTCATGACATGACCAAGGCTACGTTCACTCTGAGGGCAAATCCAACGTTTCTGTCCATTTCTGATTTTTATGACAGTCTGAACAGAAAGTTTTCCAGCCAGACCCAGACCACTATGTGGTCCTAAATCAAATCCAGATCTGATGTTTCTGAAGTGACCTTAGTCAAAACCAGACCACCGGAGGGTCCAGTCTGGCCTGCAGCATGGATTTGTAAATATGAAAATACCTTTTAGTTGCATTATGTGAACCAGAAAAAGAAATCCGATCTTTAGAAAAGATCAGAATTGACCTGTAGAGAGACCAGTTTAGACTGCCATGTCCGTCACATTCACTTCAAAAACACACCATTTAAACCACAGTTTAAAACAACGTAACAGGAAGAAAGCAAAGGGCTGAAAAACCTAAATGATTTTCATGACCCAGTCATGACTCCACGCCTGCTGCAATCCCAGCACTGGAGGTCAGGATGCTTCAGACGGACTCATTTTGGAGGAAGTCACTCACAAACACACCTACAGCTTTGATTATTTCAGCCAATTCTCCAGGAAACAACAGTTAAAAAGTCCAAAATGAGCTTGAAGTTTGGCATCATCCAGCTGGTAAACAGTTTTTTTCCAGTTTCGATCAACAAGCTCTGCCAGCAGTGGATCAGCAGGAGAAGGTGGATCATTTCTCCTCAGTGCCAATCAGAAATTAATAAAATGTGAGGTGGCCGTCGCCTCCACCGTGTCAGTTTCCATCCGGTACTTACAGATGCAGGGTGATGCCCATGTCTCGCAGCTCTTTGACGGACAGCAGCGGGGAGATGATGTCTTGTCCGAAGCGGTCGTACACCAACACCTGCAGAGACACAAACAGACGGAAATCAAACAAGGATCTCTCCATCTTCTCCGTCCTCCTGCCTACGAGCTGGAAAACCATCTGAACCTGATGAAGAGGAGCTGACGAGTTCCTTTAAGTACAAAAAGAAGCTTTGTTGCTATGAACCGAGGATGAGGCAGAGGACAGATCTTCATCCCTGTCAGCGGAGGTGGTGCCACGGCAGCATCTACGCTGAGCGACTGCTGACATGTGTCTGATCCGCCCATCAGGGTCTTCGTCAGGCCGAAGATGCTCTGATTCCAGGCATCAGCTGAACAATCCTGCTTCCTGCGGAGTCGTGCTAAAGATCCTGATGTGAAGGTCTGAGCTCAACATAACATCATGTCTTTAGGTCCTAAAAAGTCACTTTAGAAGTGAAGAAACGCTGCGAGGAAACAGATAAAACACACACCAGTCCACCCAGACATTTCCCTCTGAATGGGTCTGCACAACACGCTGTTTGCCAGTTAAACGTAAAATATGTCAAATTTCCTGTTTTTTATTTAGTTTCTATATTTTCATTGTTAATTATTGTGTTTTTCTGTCTCTTTTAACACTGAGGTCCACAAACACTTTCATTTTTGCTCGTTTACAGACTATATGAAATTATTCTGATTAAACTAAAGACTAAAAACTGTAACAACACTCTTCATGTTCTTATAAACTATACGATGAATATGTGATGAACAGTCTTGTGCTGGCACCTCTTCATTTTAATAACTGGTTTTATCCAAGTAGAGACGCTCATTCTGGAGGGACGGAGACAGGACGGGACATATGGAGGCTGTCCAAACTAGTCCAGCCGGTTTCACTGCTGTCCAGCTGTCACTGCATCACTGCTTCATATTAATATGATTTTATTTCTATTGTTTATTTCAGATTTTCATTTTTAATGACAGCACATCCAACATGTTGGGATTAAAGTTCCCTTCTTCAGAACCCTCGACAGGATTAATAGTAAAGCAGGACACAGATTCTGACCACAGCTGTGGAAGAAGTTTTCTCCACTCTGAGCATGAAGAGATGTTATTTTCTGCGACTGTAAATCAACCATCAGAGGAAAACGGCTGAAATGTTGGGCGGTTACCTTCCATACTGGCTCAGCTGTGGTGTTCTTCAGAGGAGGAGTGTTGAAGTTCAGCATGCGCTTTAAAGCGACTGCAGACACACAAAACACAACATCTGGATTTAAACATTTACATATTAAACACGTCCAGTTTAATCAAGTCATCACTTCAAAAACGTCTCTGAGATCTCAGCTGCTGCTGGAGGACAAAGACTGATGAGTCTGCAGCTAATGACTATTATTCACTTTAATATTAAATATGTCAAAAAGACTCTGCAGGAGGTTCCTAGAAAACACAAACACAGAAAATAAAAGAAATCTGTGATCTCTCTCTCTGACTGGTCTGTGTTTAGGTTGCGGCCTGAAGGTGAGCAAGCAGTCACAATGTCCGGGTGGAGGACACCGTCACCTCCCTTCAGTCTGCACATCTGGGCTGGTTTATCCCAGATCTGGATCTTTTCCTCAGTCACAACACAGCAGGAGGAAGCAGCTGTGGAAGACCAATGGATGAACGGACATTTCACAAATATCCTGAGAGAAAAAAATCATTAACGTGACCAACCGTGGAGATGAGGAAGTGCTGTGCTCATCATCCTCACTCTTACAGATGAAGAGGGGCCAAGTTTGATAACAGCTATCTAAACCAGTAACATTATCCCATATTTAAAACCCTTTAACCAGCAAATATTTGTATATTGTGTTAAAAAATAAACCAAACAAATATTTATCTATCAAAATGAACAGATCGGGAAAAGTCAGTAAACTGATGTTTTTTTTTGTTTTTTTTTCTGTTGGAACTTCTGAATAAATCTGATTCCATTAGAAAGTCTGTTTATTTCCCTGTTAAATGGAGCCACATTTCTAAGGTAGATGCATGTGTGGGATGAGCAGCAGAGCTGAGTATGTCGGTTGTGTCCATGAAAAACCTGCCCACAAATGTTGTCTTTACAAATGTCAACTCAGAAGCATTTTAGTCTATTTTTATTCATTTTATGTTAATTAAGCAGGTAGTCCAAATGAGATTAAAAACCTCAAGCTAACATCACTTATATAAAACACATGAAACACAAAACCAAGCACAAAGTTAAAGATATATTACTGACTTGTTATTTCAACAACAACCTTATCAGTGTCAATCTTGACCAAACTAAATATTAAAACTGTCACATTCGTGTGAACTTTTATTAGCTCTCAACATGCATGTTTCCACAATTAATCTCCTGTTTTTGAACAAACTGCTAGTTTATAATTAAATATAGAATTATTTTTTCCCCTCATATTAGCTGATTGCATATAATCCTGGACTTGTAACAAAAGTGGCAAATTAACTTAACTACGGGGATAAAACTAACAGCACAGTCGCGTATTTTCGGGATGTAAGGAGAAATAAATGTGTTACTCTAACACATCCTGTAGCTTCACCAGTCTTCACAGTTAGCATCAGGCTAGCTTCACCTGGCTAACTCCGCAGCTCCAAAGCCGTCAGCACGGACAGATAACACGCTAACAGAACTACTAACTCTTTAGCTAACACCGTGGTTTGTGACACAACCAGTAATTAGGATGAGAAGACCTGAAAGAGCTGATGTAGGGAAACAGAAACAGCAGATGGAAAGATCAATCGGCAGCTAGCTTGGGAGACAGGATGGCTGTTAGCTTTAATTAGGCCTGACAGCGCTGACTGCCATGTCTGCGGTCACACGCGGGTCAGGTAAAGATTATATTTTCCGATAAAGTTACTGTCTGCGGCTGAAAGTCACATCTATCGAAGGAAAGAGAGAACTTCACACACCTGTCTGCTTCTCCCGTACAGATATCGCCATGTTTGATGTTGTTAGTGATGACGGAGACACTGACGTGGCAGCGGAAGGACGTTACACCACTTTAGAGATTAGGGGATAATGAAGAGGTCTCACTCCGTGCCGTTTTCCAGGAGACCGACTACAGAACACATCTCCGTAAAAAGAAGAGATGAGATCTCGTGTTTCCACCTGCCATCGCAGATATCACTATTGATGAGCTAGACAGACCAGCTGGATGTCTAGGGCTTAATCCCTAACGGTCCCATACACGATATGGCAAGCCAAAAGGGCCATAATTCGGCGTTTGGGGCGAAAAGCGACGCTTTTTGCGGCGTTCAAGGAACGCGCGTAAAAAGTGCCGTTTTGTCGCACTTTAACGCGCATTAAAAACGGCATTTTGTGCAACTAAAACGCGCATTAAAAGCGTCGTTTTGTTGTATTATAATTATCCCAGCCTCCTTTTTGTACAGCCAGTAAATTTGAACCGTGATCATCCAATCAGTAAAGAATAAGCGCAGACCCTCCAGTTCATCACTGATCTCTTCTGAAGGATTGTCTCCAATGTTCCAGTAACCTGTGGTCTGCTTGTGTGCTTACATCTCCAACCATATTCAAATGCACTGCCAGGATACAAGTTCAGATATACATCAAATTTGTTATAGCTTTTCTAAAGAAAAAAAGAAAGACAGAATTCTTTGTTCACAGATGTCGACATACTTACATTATAGTCTGAAACCACACTGAGCACCAACCTACATACATGTATGCACATACATAGATAGTTGTACATAGAACACCAGTTACTGTGGTAGTTTTCATTCTATTGCATTTATATTTTTATTTTGTTAATCTGCTTTTCTCCCTTTATTTTTCTGTAGTTGAGTTGGGATTAATAAAGTTTTATCTTATCTTTTATTACGCTGTCCAAGTACAATGTACTATAGTAAAAATAGTAGTATATACACTTTATTATCTATATTATTAAATATGGACGTTATTAATTTAGTCTGTCTCATTGTAATGCATAGGTTGGCGTTCAGTGTGGTTTCAGACATTAATGTATGTATGTGAACAAAGAATTCTTTCTTTCTTTAGAAAAGACATAAAATATCTATCTTTAATATTTTTAATAAAATTAAATATAAATACTATATAGAAATATATACAACAGAAGCGGCATGGCCATTTGCCGTTTTTGGATCTCAGCGCTGCTGATATTTGGACTCAGAATGTGTTGTCATATTTAGCTAAATACCACACTGACTAATAAGCAAAATGAAGGGGAAATTTACTTTGTGCCAATCGTGGCCCTCATGCTGCTGTAAAACATGAATACACTGTATTAAATCAATTTATCAAATCAGATATATTAACCCTGTCGTAAGGCAATGATTCCTTGTTTTGGGGCCCCAAAACTTAGCAATGAGTCCTTAGAGCCCCTGAAAACAGGCACGGATGGTATTTTGATCATTTCAAATATTAAAATGTCCTCCAAGTTTAACGCTGTTCTCAGTAGAAATTAATATAAATGACTTTTATTAAAGAAAAAAAGGTGCTTAGCGCTCACTGACCAGTTATGTCCCCTAGTGTTACAATAAAGTTTTAATTGGTTGAACTATGATTAAACAATCCGGTGGCTCAGACAAAAGTTACCATGCAGGGTTACACTCACACACAGCAAAGAGCCTGAACTCCAGGGTTTATTTTTAAGTTTTAGGCCAAGAACTTAACCCCCATCATCAGCCCAATGCTGCTTGTGCTAGGACCCCTTTGCTGTCCCAATTAATGCCCGAAGCTAATACAAGGTCAAACACTAAACTAAACCTTTTTATATTGAAAGGCCAACATTTTTTGTAATATCTAATAAACACTTAGATGAGACATGGCCCAATTTAACAGTTATTTATTAATGACGAGGGCAAAGACAAGGACCAAAGACAAGGACCAACGACATGAACTAATAACAGAAAGACACGTGCAGAGTACAACATATGTAACAAACACACATGCAACATAGACATACGCATGAAGCAACAACACATTTAAGACCATGGACATCAACCAAAGACACGTAGCAACAACACAGACCAACAACATCTACACACACTTTACTTTCTTTTTTTTTTGAGACCATCAGAGCCTCATACACATTCCATAAGACACACTCAGGTTCTTACTTTATAAGGTTCTCTGTCCTAGAGACTGGACTCACACACCAACTTCCTATATTCATGACTCAGGAATGTTTTTGTCTAGAGAGTAAATAAGACCACAGCCCACATCTGGTCTTCGGGTTCTTTTTTGTTCTGTTCCTGGATCTTCTGCAGTGATCTGTTTAAGATGTCACTTTTTGTAATAAACCATCATTTCTACATAAAGCTGATGTCTGGAGCTCTTCTTTTACCTGAAAGTATTTCTGCCACATCACAAGCCTAAAGTAATTCCCTACAAAATAGTATGATCCAGAGGAGAAGATCTCCATATGATGAAGTCATCATATCACAGATACGACTACGAAGACACCAAAAAACAAGAAACAACAGCACGGCACCGGGAAGAGAGAAGCTGTCAGCCAGATGATGGCTTCACAAAACTACCGAATGTTATAAAGGACAATAAACTACAAATTCTTTCCACAAAATCCACCACACAATGTCATCACGAGCCAGAAATAAACTACACATGAATCAAACACCAAACAAAGCAAAAAGATGCATTTTATCAGGCATTTAAGTCGAACATTAAAAGGAGCAACAAAATAAAAGTAATAATTTAGAATAACAGGAAGGTTGAAGGACTTTGTGGGAAAGTATTTGAAGTTTAAAGTAGCTCCTGTCATTGTAATGGTTGCTGAATTTATGTTTCAAGCACAGCGAGAAAAAAGAGAGACAGCTGGCGCGATTTATACCATGATTTCACAAATCAAAATAAAATAAAATGGACATCTTTGTGTTGCCATGGCGACGACTGCTTTCCTTTTCCTGTGGAGGGAAGAGGGCGTCCCATTCCTGCCCGTCTCATTTATACCCCCCCTCTCCACAGCATCAGGAGGGAGCCTAGGCAGTGGGGGTGGTGTGGGGGTGGTGTGGGATGGAGTCCAGGTGTGCTGGTCTCACTGCCAACTTTACTAATTTCTCTGAACGTCACTGAGAAACATTCACTGTCTGCACAGTAAACCTGATGAAACTGTGTCTTATAAAGTAACTCAGTGTGATTTATTTCCACTCATTTAACAGAAGCTTAAAACTTCTGTATAGTATTTCCATGAGAACATTTCTAAAATCAGAAATAACCAAATGATGCCAGAAGAAGGTCAAATCAAACCTAGTTCCTGGCTCGTGACCAGTCTGAAAAGATGGAAAGGATCAGTGTATTTCTCCAACTTTCACACATCACTGACATGATGGCAAAGATAAAAACTAAACTGATTACAGCTGCTAAAAGAAAACATGTTATATTAAAAAATGAGAATCGACCAGGGACTGTGAAGATAGATTTATAAACCGCTGATTTCCATTTTATGAATCATTTCCTTCAAACTAAATTTAGAAAGTCGGTAAATGAGTGTTGGGTGGATTATTTCTACGATGTACCAAAACCTTCTTGGTAAAGAAATATGATGTTGTTGGAAAGTCTGTTTATTTCCTTTTAATTGGAGCCACATTTGTTAGGAAAATGTGTGTGTGGGATGAGCAGCAGAGCTAAGTATGTGTGTTTTAACCATGAAAAACCTCCTCTGATGGTCCCACGATGCACTGGGCTCCTCTCTTTACTCTCCATGTAGGAATATGTGAAATTGTTGTCATTTGTTTCTCTTCCTGCCCGGCTCTTGTTCTCATGGAGGGTTTCCTTAGGTTGGTCTTTATTTTATGAACTGGTTTATATGAATCCGCACAGCTTTATCCACGTATAACAGGATAAAACATTTCCCATCATCCACAGGAAGGAATGTTACCTGAATGACACACTGCCACACAGCACGTTAAATTTCAGTCAGATCTGATCACCCTTTTAGTTCTATAATTGTTTTGAACACAAACAAACAAAAATAGAAAAACAAACAACAACCAGAAGCAGAGCGAGTCCAACATAAACTACAAACCTGACTGAACACGATCAGGACAAAGTTCAGGAATCCAAACATGTCAGTCAGTCTGAGAACGATAAACCCAGAAACAGTCATTTAGTTTGGAGCTGGACGTTTTAATGCTACATAGAGATGAATTTAAAGGTGTATTCCCTCATTTCTCTGGTTGTTTCTACAGACAGAAATCTGAGCTTTATCTCAGCAGGTCTCCCTGCTGCAGATCCATGCTGCTTGTTGACCCGTCTTTCCAGTCCTCAAACCAGTATCCTCTGGTTTCTGCTTTCAGCTGTCTTCAGTTCTTAGTCCTAAAATGATAAAACCGAGTAACAGTCTGGTTTGAGCCGGTTCAGTTAGATCCAGTCGTCAGACCTGGGAACGGACAGACGCCTGATGTGACGCTGAAACCTTGATGACCGATCTGGAACATGATCTGGAACATTAGATCTGAAGCTCCAAACGGGCTGAATCAGAACTTGTTTTTGTTTTTTATGAGGCAATAAAACAAAGTCCTTACAGGTGAGGTTACAGCGTCCTGGTCGTACTGCAGCTTCTACCTCAGACCACAGAAAGAGCTCACCTCGGCTTCTTCTGCGTTACAAAATGAGAACCTGCCAGATTTGAACAGTTTGATGTTTTATGATTTTTGTGGATAACTTCTGTATTTGAGTTGGTGTGTGTGGTTAATGTGGTCTGATAAAGGCCTCTTTGGTGTGCAGACGGATCTGATCTCTTGGACTGTTGGATGTTGTCTCAGAAGGTAAACGTCCCCCTGCAAACAGACTGGACTTCTCATGTCTTCCATCCAGCCGGCGTCCCGTAAAGATCAGAAACGCTGCGTGAACAGAGCAGCAAATTCTCCAGATGCTGCGACCAGCTTCACCGGACCGGAGCTTCAGCCACCATTAACTGCTGACATGTCACCTGGAGCTCCTCCTCCTCCATCTCCATGGAGACCATGGTTGAAATCATGTAGAAAAACAGACTGCTTTAAAACCTGCTTCTATTTAGCACCAAAACAAATGTTAATATTCACCAAAAAAGCAAGAAGCATCTGGACGAATCAGATAAATGTCTTTAGCTGAGATCTGCGCTTTAAAATAAACAGCTTTAACAGAATGTTCATTCAAATCTCTAAAAAAGAAAAAATTAAAAGAATATGGATGTTTATCTGTGATAAATCTAAACTCCTCCTCCTCTAACCGTCTGAGGGGAAGCGGTGAACATGGTGGCTGATGGCCTGCTCCATGGAGCTTTTAAAAGCCTGGTAGGAGGAGGTGACGGGCAGGAGGACGACTCTGGTCTCTGGTTTGATCTGAGGGAAAAGGCCTTCATCCCACTCCACTCCTCTCTCCTCCTCTCTTGGTTGAGAGGAGGTGGGATGGTGGAGGAAAGAGATGGAGGGAGGAGGCAGGAGGTCTGCTGCTGGCAGCTCCTCAGCACTGGTGGTGAAGAGAAGGATGTCCTGCAGGGAGACGGAGCTCCGTCCAACTGAGGAGAGAAAAGAGGAGATTAGATCATTTCCTTCTGTCCTTCCCAAGCTCTCCAGTATAAAAGGTAGCAGCATCTGCTATTAGAGCCTCGCTCTGATGTCCTGCATGAATTCTGTGTGACTGCTCTCCTTACGCTGCACGAGGTAATAAACTCCAACGGGATCTTCTCATCGAGACTCTTGGTAAAATTATTTCCACCACAAGAACCAGAACAACGTGGATTCTGAGAACCATCACGGTCAGCAGCAGCTTGTTGATTTGGAGGAACATCGAGCCGACACCATCCAAACCAAACTTTTCTGGGAGTCTTTGCTTGCAAAAGAAGTTTGCAAGAAAAGACTGAGAAGTCCAAGTTTGGTTAATCTTTAGTTTTCTCAGTGAGCACAAATTCACGTGATGTCGCCACAGTTTGACGACACCGACCGAACTTCCATCCATTTTATAGATGTGGTGCGCAGACACATGCTCACAAAACTAATAGATGCTCACACATCGGTTTAAAATCTTTACTTCCCATAAAGAAAAACGTGCAATGGGCTTTGAAAGTATTGGTACAAATTTTCACAATTAAATCAATACGTGAACATATTTGCTATTTGTGTATCGTATACTGCATTTTATTTTCTTTGTTGTAAATCTAGATTATATTAATTTGTGAGTCATGTATTGCATGGATGTGTGCTTTGGAAGATTTTACTGCGTTACAGTGGGAATATAACACATGATGACAAAATAACATGTGACTCATCTCTGAAGTCATGTTCCTTTTTCAAACCTCATCAAATTATAATTTTACCATAAATGATCAAAATGTAGTTATAAAAACAAACAGAAAAAACTAAGTTTTATTAGGGCTGTCAAATGATTAAAATTTTTAATCAGATTAATCACAGCTTACAAATTTGTAATCATAATTAATGGTGATAAATCATAATTAATCATGATTAATCATGATTAATCATGATTTATCACTATTTGCAACTATACTTGAAATTTGCCCGTTTGTACTGCAAGCCAATGCTTACAAATGTTAGTGTTAACGGATTTACACCACCACCGTGGAGTTGTGTTGTTTCATCAATGTTCATTCACAAATCCATCCATAGGGTCAGCAGGCTCATCTTTTCCATCTTTCCTCCAGACACCTCCACGTCCCGGCATCATAACAGAAAAATGATGGATGTATTGGGCTTGTTATGCCGTGCATGCGTTAATAATAAAGATATTAACGTAATTAATTACATAAATCAGTTACCGCCACATTATTTTTGACAGCCTTACATTTTTTATGTCCTGATGAAGACCTTTTCATCTCGTATCAGATCTCAGAAAACATCCTGACCTCAATAAAACCTACAAAGAATTCTGGATCCATTTTAAGCCGTAATACTAATCCAAAATTCCTAACGGTAGAGTCAGCTTGTTCAGCTGTGACGGACATTACGTTCCCGTGACGGACAAGACGTTCCCGTGACGGACAAGACGTTCCCGTGACGGACAAGACGTTCCTGTGATGGTCAAGACGTTCCCGTGATGGACATGACGTTCCCGTGATGGACATGACGTTCCCGTGATGGACAAGACGTTCCCGTGATGGACAAGACGTTCCCGTGATGGACATGACGTCCTCGGTGTAACACCAGAGTAGCTATTTTACTAATTTTTATTCAAATACAGGAAAAATCACAAGGTGTGAGAATAATCTGCATCTGCAAGTTTCACATTAATGTCCTTTATTTCCTTTCCTGGATTTCCTTGCAAGGTGCATGTCAACAGCCTCTTCCTTACTCATCCTCTGGATGGATCTGGAAAGAGGAGAAGGTGCAGAGGAGGATCAGGCCATGCTGCGCTCTCGTAGAGCCTGTGGTCACCTGGAGTCCTCTGCTCTCCAGCCCATGTTGAGCTCCATCATGTCGATGTGATGATAATCCTCCGGTCTGGAGTGAGGGCCACAAACAACTGTGTTTTTCGTAGCTGAAGCAGAAGTGAAGTCCCGTCTTTTCAGCTGCTCAAAGCACACCCAGGCACGAAGACAGCGTTGTCTTTTTTCTTTTTTTTTTGCTGTTTGGAAACCTGTGGACTCGATGTCCTGACAGGCGGGACTTTGTACAGCCTCCACAAACGCAATCATTTACCATTTTTATAACAAATGAACACAACATAAAACTAGTGGAAACACACTGACTCTCTACCCGATAACTAACTACTCGCCACACCGAGCCGAGGCGGCGCCTAGCTTGTAACTCTCTCTCGTGACTTTGCTCAAAAATGTGACTTTTTCAGTTAAATTTGTGTTGTTACGTCTTGTAAAACATCCGATTAATGTTTCAAACAGTAAGGTTTAAATAACATTTTACATGCAATTTGTAAAAAGTTTAACCTGCAAAATGCTCTTTAAGTTAAATGTTTTAGAGAACCTTTACATGGAGGTTTACTTCTGAGTGGGTTCACCGAGTCTGAATACAAGTCTAGTTTTTAACATGAAATGATGAATTTCTGTTTGGTCCTGGAGTTGATTGCGTCTGAACTTTAATAAAACAACGTAAATGTGTGTGAACTTGGTGCGCTTGTCCAGATCTAACCTGTGCATCTTCAGTAAAAGTGAAGTCCATGTCGTACCTTCACACTCCAGCAGAAAGTGTCTCCAGAAGCTGATGATGGCCGTCTCTCGGCTCACTTTCTCCTCCTGCTCAGAGAAGTTTACGGTGAAGAGCTGACTGAGCATCTGAGCCGTGAGATGATCTGCAGCTTCACAGAAAACCCTGCAGAAGACCGAGGGGAAGAGCTGGACCTGGATCAGAGTAAAATACATCAGCTATTATCAGCGTCACGTTGTTCAGGCTTTTATCTGTTTCACTGAACTAAACTGCTTCAGAGGGATCAAAATTTGTTTTTTTATTGGGATTTAAACCCCAGACTGTAAATGATGTCATCAGCTGCTCGACTGAGGAAAGGATCCTGTCCGATAATCATCAGCTGTGAGCTGATGCGACTTCCCGTACCTGTTCAAACACACCCAAAGTCTGCAGACCCTGCTGAAACCTGTAGACAAAAACAAACAAGGGTTCAGTCTTTTTACTCTGACTCTGTCTTAAAGATGCAGCTGAAGGAATCAGAGGGATGACGACGGACGGCTTGGAAGCAGAAATCCAGCAACCAAGGTCCCAGACTGTAGAGCAGCTAGAATCCTTCAGACCAGAATGGGACAACATTCCTCTCCTAAAACTCCAGCAGCTGTTTAAGTCTGAGATACAGTAACTGTGTTTTAATTAAACTTATTTCTCTAAGGGTTTCATGGTGATCGTATATAAACTGTAAAGTGGGCGAAGTCCTGTTGTTGGAATATTGAAAACAGGTCTGCGGTGAATACAGTGAACGTTTAGCTTCAGAAGTGAATTCTTTGTGCAACACAGGTCTTCTCACCTCCCAGACATTAAACGAAGAGAATATGCTTCGCAGAGGGAAACATGGAGCTGGAACTGGTTTAAATAAGCTTTTTATGTCTTTCAGAAGTTTTTAATGAGAGCTGAGTGTTTTTGTTATTTCCCTGACCTCTGCAGGGGATGCTGCATCCTGGTGATCATGGTGAAGTTGACCAGATCATCCACTAGAGCTGCTCTCTCCTCCAGGCTGCTGATTGGTCGGTTGCAGCCAGCCAGCTCCAGGTACTCCCAGCTTTCCAGCATGACTTTCCTCAGGTCATCTAAAGACTCTGCCTTTGCAATCTGAAACAAGAACCATTCAGTTTTATGACTAAAATCAGGTGTTCTGAAATGTGAAGCTTTGTCCTGCACAGACCTGAGTAAGCTGGTGGGTGAAGTGTGTTTCAGGGGTCATGTCCTCCACAGTGAGTGGGCGGTTGGCCGGGTGGTTGAACAGACACTGGTAGAGGCCGTGGGAAAAGAAGCAGACAGGTGTACCGCCATGAACCAGACAGATGGCCAGCAGACAGCCGATGTCAAAGTACAGGTCCTCACGCAGCGCTGTGTCACGCACACGAGACACACACACACACACACACACACACACACACACACACACACACACACACACACACACACACACACACACACACACACACACACAGCAACCCATTGTTCAATCTCTGATAAAAGCAAGGCAGGTTGGTAGGTAGGTACATACATACATATATAAAAAAAAAAAAATAGTCCCCTCGCCCTCCGTGGGCGGTCTCTCATCCTTCCAAGCTCGGGTCCTCTACCAGAGGCCTGGGGAGGTTCTGCGCAGTATCTTTGCTGTTCCTAGGACTGCACTCTTCTGGACTGAGATGTCTGAGGTTTGTCCTGGGATCTGCTGTAGCCACTGTTCCAGTTTGGGGGTTACTGCCCCGAGTGCTCCGATGACCACGGGCTCCACTGTTGCCTTCACTTTCCAGGCCTTCTGAAGCTCTTCTTTCAGGCCTTGGTATTTCTCCAGTTCCTTTTTCCAGATGTTACAATCGCGATGTCAACCACAACGGCTTTCCTCTGCTGTTTGTCCATCACCACAATGTCCGGCTGGTTTGCCGTTACCATTTTGTTGGTCTGGGTCTGGAAGTCCCACAGTATCTTAGCTTGGTCATTCTCTACCACCTTCGGAGGTGTTTCCCACCTTGACCTCGGGGCTTCCAGTCTGTACTCCACACAGATGTTCCTGTACACTATACCAGCCACTTGGTTATGGGTCTGCAATAGAGTCCTGCCCCAAGTGGAGGATTTCACGTATCTCGGGGTCTTGTTTTTTTTATTTATTTATTTATGTGAGCGGGACAGTGCATGTTAATGAACAGACAGGCTTATACAGCATGAATGTAAACATACCAGATTATAGAAAATGCTAATTTCAATCCGTTGTCCCGGGGATTTGGGGGGAATGGGAGAACAATATAATATAGAAACAATTTGTATTTACAAACTAATATAAAAATACACGTTCTTATATCTAAAACAGTACATTCACATGCACAATTACCAACACTCATACTTAACCAAATTCAATAACACTACATACTTCTACCTGCACAATACTTACACATACACAATTACAAACACTCATACTTATCAAAGCTCAATATCACTACATACTTACACCTACACAATACTTACACATACACATTTACAAACACTCATACTTATCAACGCTCAATATCACTACATACTTACAGAGCCCTTCAGAGTTTTGCTTATTGTACGTTACAGTGTGTGTTACATGTGGGTACACTCCTGATTCGACCAAAGCCAGGTTTTTAACTGGGCTTTAAATGAGTTATATGTAGGACATTCTCTTAATGTTTGTGGTAGATTATTCCATAGCTTTCCACCTTGGACAGATAACACAACCTGACCAAAAGAGGTGCGTCTGTGTTTTTTAAATATATCATGTTCTGGAAATTCAGTAACTTGAGTTTTCTTAAAATGTTGCAGTAATGGTGCGATTGCGGAAGGATGAGGGAAGGATGGAGCTGGAGATTGACAGGCGGATATATATATATATATATATATATATATATATATATATATATATATATATATATATATATATATATATATATATATATAAATACACACACTCACACACACATTTGTTATGATAATTTGAGCTTTGCCGTTCCACCGAGCTTTTATTACCTCGATAGTCCAGTGCCAGGTTTTTGGATCCATACGGACCTTCAAACACCACAGAGTCTTGGATCTGCTGCATCAGCAGCTTCAGGAAGTACTGCCTTGCTGTGTTTGGGTCCTGGAGGTTGCCGGGAAATGCAGTCTTCTTCTCATCTTTGAACCTGGACACAGAGGGTCAGTATGTGAAAAGGGGACAATGGGACTTCCGGGTTAGCAGGTAGGATGGCAGCATAGTGACGGAGCTCTCGACATTCCAAGAAAAGTTACCTCGAAAGAAAAAAAGAATAGAGCCTGTATTTATACAACTTAAATATGGGGTGAGAAGATGTCATCTTAGAATAAAAACAAAAAGCACAGCCAGATTAATAAGAAAAGAAATTGGAAAAACAGTCCCAAGGATGCAAGCTCCCACATGGCGGACGAGGAGAGAGATGGAATGAAAAGGGAGGAAGAACCAGTGAATTTGACTCTGATAATTCAGGAGATACGCAAGTTCCAGCAAGATAACAGACAACAACTCGAAGACATCAAGGAGGAAAATGACCAGACTAATTCAAGAATAGACGAAGCGGAAACAAGAATTGCAGGGAACGAAGAGCAACTGCAAAATACAGAAGAAACTCTAGCAGAGATGCTGAAGCTCCAGGAACAGCTTCAGGCAAAGTTAACAGACCAGGAGAGCAGATTGAGGAAGAAAAATGTGAGAATATATGGAATCCCTGAAGGGGCTGAAGGGAAACCAAGTCTGATGGTCTCATTTGTGGAGAAGCTGCTCTGAGAAAACCTCAGGATTCCAGACACAACAGAACTACAAATAGAACGCGCCTCGCAGCCCCACCCGGTTCCAAGTCCAGATCCATTCTTGTCAAATTTCTCAGCTACAGGGTGAAGGAGGAAGTGTTAAAAATGCCTGGCAAAAGAAAGGCTTTACTTGGGAGAATAACAAAATAAGCCTGGACCACAATTATGCCTTGGGTATTATGGCCAAAAGGACGAAATATTGAAAGATGACAGTATACGATTCCAGACTCTGTATCCTGCACGACCAAGAGTGTTTTATGAAAATGAAGCGAAAATCTATGAGACGGCGGAGGAGGCTACAGTAGACATGGCGGACCGTGACCTGCCAGTCAGTGTCATCCCTCAACCACGGACACTCCGGGAGAAGATATAGCGCTGGACATAGCAGTCAGGGGGAGGGAGGCGCGCTACCCGTGTGAAAGGATCAACAGGCTCTAAAAAGAAGCTGCAAGTGTTCCGTCAAGAGCAAACTGGTGACCAGCGTTGAGCTGGAGTCTATCCTGGCCCTGAATACAGACGGTTGACTGTAAGAGAGCTAAAAAGGGAAAGAAAAAAGTTTTATTTGACAACATAAGTAAGTTTAAATGGTTTGGTCGAGACAAGCAAAATGAAACATTGTTTATGTTTTACTTATGGTGGTTAATATTAAAGAGTAAGTGGGGATAATCCCTCAAAGCTAAGGCTATGTCCACATGGCCCCGAAGGTGGTTCAGGTGTAAAAACGGTGTGAAAGTGGTGGCAAAAACATGTAGAAAGGCTTCAACATCCCCACGACACCGCTGTAGTACATGCTACAGGCTGTAGGGGGCGCTAGAGAATAACACTCCAAAGCTAGAACATGTGCAGACAAAGGCCCACTGCGTGTTGAGGGAAGTACACATTGGAAGCAGAGAAGAGAAGATGGCTGAGGATTCACTGCGAAGCAAAAGAGAAACATTTCTTTGGACTAATGAAAAAGTTGAGCTTCTCCTTCAAAAAATGCTTGACTACAAAGCATAAAAAAACTTGAGGAAAGTGGATTGGGAACCGGTGTGTGTTCGTCACATTGACGTCATATCCTCGAGTTGTGCAGCTTCGCTGTACACACAGTACCGCTTTGGTACCTGGCTTCAGATATGGTCGGTTTCATGGAGGCTAGTCCCTGCTTCGTGGGGATGAAAGGGTGGTTTGCTAAAATACTTTTGCGGTTTTGCTGCAATCTGGTGTCGTGGCGACGGCCTCTAAGTAGGGGCTGTGTGGAGACCTCCAGACTGGAAGTCTTTAAACAGGTTAATATGTTGAATGTTGTTACCAATAACTGTTTCTTCTCTGATTCTATGTCATGTTCTGGTTCCATGAAAGGTTTGCTTATGCATGAAAGGTTTGGTTAGAGGCACTCAACCACAACCCATCAGGAGCAATTAGGGGTTCGGTATCTTGCCCAAGGACACCTCGACATGAACTCAACTTGGCCGAGGATCAAACCGGCAACCCTCGGGTTACAAGACGACCGCTTCTCGCCGCCCCTGCATTACATTTTCAATGTAAATGGGGTCGTGAATCCAGTAAAGAGAAATAAAATTTTGACAAAGCTAAAAAGGGAGAAGGCCCAAATTGCTTTCCTCCAGGAATCAGACATGAGCCAGTCAGAACACGCAAAATTAAAAACGGATGGGCTTTGGGCATGTTCTCTCTTCTTCATATAAAGAGGGCTGCGGGAGGGGAGTAGCCACCTTGATTTCAAAAACACTTCATTATGAACATATATCAGAAATTAAGGGTGAGAGTGGCAGGTTTGTCAAGATTACTGGGAAAATAGAGGGAAATGTAGTCACACTGGTTAATGTGTACATTCCCCCAGGTAGCGACTCAACAGTCTATAGACAAATGTTTTGACCAGGTGATCCATTCACAGGGGCTCGTTATTTGCGGGGGCGATTATAATAATTATAAGTAAGAGATAATGCCCGACAAGGTGGCCATTGTCATAAATTAATGGACGACACGGAGGCGTGAACCGTCCCGGTCGAACCATAATTTATGATAATGGCCACCTCGTCGGGCATTATCCCGCTTATACCATGGTCCATTAAGATAGAAAAAAATATTAAATAAATTATTAATGCGTTAATGTTGCTTTTTACCTGTAAAATCGTACCTTTTTTTACAAGATGAGTTGAGTGGACTGTTTCGTTGTGACGCGTTGCCACGGTAACCGGCTCTGACACAGAACCTGCAGCTCAGACGGCTGCAGACGTGACACAAACATTTCAGAGGGCGGGTGCAGCTCTTACAGCTTGTGTGTATCCAGAGGATGATACGACATTTTGTTTCAAACAGTCAAAGTCCACAGATAGTTTTTTAAATCTTTCTTATTGAAAGAAATTTTATCCTCCAATCTGACCATTAAAAAGTCTATCAAGCAAGTAAGTCCTAAATCGGTTTTATAATGTTATCCACCATTCACTCTGTATCAAGTATGTAAGTAAGTGTGGTGGAGGAGGTTTTTCTTACTCCAGTCTCCTCGCTCCCCCATCGAACTCGCAAGGTGTAGCGAATATGGCAGTAACTGCGGGGAGGAGTAGAGCGCCTTTATATCCGGGCAGGTGTTTGTCCTTTTGCACTGTAAGCTGACAGTTGTGTGACTAGCTGCCAAAGTGTCAACATTTCCTCCCCTGTGATCTTAAGAGCCATAATCTCTTTCCTTCTCTGGAGCTGTGGCGGTCCTTGGGTATTTACACCCACAATTCTTTGCACTGAAGTCCCCTAGCAGAACACCCCCTTCAAGGACTCCAAAAAGGGTGGGTACTCTGAACTGCTGCTTGGTGCATAAGCACAAACAACAGTCAGGACCCATCCCCCCACCTGAAGGCGGAGGAAGGCTACCCTTTCGTCCACTGGGGTAAACCCCAACGCCCCCAACGTCGGGGGGCAATGAGCATGCCCACATCTGCTCGGCACCTCTCACCGGGAGCAACTCCAGAGTGGAAGAGGGTGCAGCCCCTCTCAAGGACAGTGGTTCCAGAGCCCAAGCCGTGTGTCAAGGTGAGTCCAACTATATCTAGCCGGAACCGCTCAGCCTTGCGCACCAGCTCAGGCTCTTTCCCCGCCAGAGAGGTGACATTCCACGTCCCTAGAGCTAGCTTCTGCAGCCGAGGATCAGACCGCCAGGGTCCCCGCCTCTGGCAGCCGTCCAGCTCACACTTCACCCAACCCCTATGGCCCCTCCTGCAGGTGGTGAGCCCACAGGAGGGGGGGCCATGTCACCCTTTCAGGCTGAACCCGACTGAGCCCCATGGTCAAAGGCCCGGCCACCAGGCGCTCGCCTCCGTGCCCCACCTCCAGGCCTGGCTCCAGAAGAGGGCCCCGGTGACCCACGTCCCGGCAAGGGAAACCTTGGTCCTTGCTTTCTCATCATCATAGGGGTGATTTGAGCCGCACTTCGTCAGGTCCCTCCCCTAGACACCTGTTTGCCATGGCTGACCCTACCAGGGGCATAAAACCCCCAACAACATAGCCACATCATCATCAGGACACGCAAACACCACCACGATAAGGTGGCAGCTCAGGGAGGAGTATTATATGATATGATTTTGTCAAATCCTGTCTCCTCCTCCAAAGTAAAAAGTAAAACAATTCAGGCTGACATGGGAAAACTGGATCAAATACATAACCGCAATCAGGGCAGACTTTGTATAGCCCTTCAAGTATTAAGTACTTTTCTTTTACTCATGCTGGATGGAGAAATGTAAGCTACCTTTGTTCTAATGTATATAGTTAACTCACCTTAAAAATGTGAGATAATTGGAATGTGCTCCTGACTGAGATAACCAGGAGGGTACTGTGTGTACAAATATGTGTATTTAAAACAAACAAACTAGTAATACTGTTGATCCTCAACTTTACAAAGATCACGAAGATTTAAGTGGCCTTATTTAAGAAGGAATGATGTGGAAGGGACCTGAGAATTACCAGAGTTACTTGGTGAACGCAGGCACAGCTAGACCTCTGCAGACGAATTCAATATATTTGTGTTTTTTTGTATAAATTAGTGTGAAAAATGTCCACTTTAATATTGTGTTATGAATAAAAAAAAATAAAAAAAAGGGTGGACAATGGTGGAAACTATCCAAGCTGGAGGAAAAACTAGAGTTTTCATTTACTGACCTGACGGAAAGAGTGTGTGTGGGATCAAAGTCAGCCCTCCTGACCAGCTTCAGGCCAGCTGACAGAACCTGGTCCCCATCCACCTCCACCTGGATGCTGACAGGATGAAGCTCAGGAACCAAAGATTGAAGGAACTCCTCAGGTGATCCAGATCTTACAGGTAAGGATGGTCTAAAATAGACAAAAACAAAGATGAACTGATGATCTGTGGATGTGGCCGGGGCTTGGGTGCGTTAGATTTGCATACCTTTTACAGCTGATTGAGGAATGGATGGGAGATAGGTGGCGTTTGGAGAATAAGCTTCTCTTCTGAACTACCTGAGGTGACGTAACCAGGGATGCTGGAGTCAACACAAACAAGGAGACAAAGCTGAGAGGTTGCAGACCAGCAGGAGTCTCCATTTTTACAAACATGGACTCAAACATAAACCTTTCCCATCTGTGGCCTTTGTGCAGTCACTGCAGGTCCAGTCTCTGGTGTTGAACTTCAACCCTGAACATTTCCTGTGAGTTCCCTTGGATCCACACAGCTGGCACCGAATCACTTCAAACCATCTGAAACAGAAATAGGACATTTCTGATGGTTTCAGACCAGGCGGGTGCTCTTCTGATGAGCGAACAGAAGCAATTCACTGACCATGAAGAATTTTCTGTCTGATCATTAAGATTAAAAAGTTCTCAGTTCTTTAACAGTGAGTTTTATTCATCTTTTATTCACTCAAATGACCTGTCACTGTGTGCCTTTTAAAAAAAACAACAAAAACAAAAAACAAACAAACAAAATTTTTTTTTACATATAACATTTTAGCATTATACCTTAAATCCACAAAGATTTACAAGTACTGGACAGCTTGTTCAACTGGGGGGTACCAATTCTGTTCATTTATGAACAGAATTTTTATGATCGGTTGAGGTGTTGAGGGGTTCCAGTTTGGTGGCCTCGGGATTAAGTCTGCTTTTTGCAGATGTGGTTCTGTTGGCTCCACTGGGCCGTGATCTCCAACTCTTGCTGGAGCGATTCACAGCCAAGAGTGAAGCAGTTGAGATGAGAATTAGCACCTTCAAATCTGAGACCATGGTCCTCAGCTGGATAAGGATGGAATGTCATCTCCAGGTCGGGAGTGGGGTTCTGCCCCAAGTGTTCAAGAATCTCTGGGTTGTTTGGAGTTAGGGAAGGGTGGAGTGGGAAGTTCTTTGGATGTTGGACTCTGCATAGGTCTGTGGTAGTGAAGGAGGAGCTGAGCAAAAAGGCAAAGCTCTCAATTTACCAGTTGATCTACGCTCCCACCCTCACATATGATCACCAACTGTGGGCAGTAACTGAAAGAACAGGACAATGGACACAAGCAGCTGAAAGAGTTTCCTCCACAGGGTGGCTGGGCTCTCCCTTAGAGACAGGATGAGAAGCTTGGTCATCCATGAAGGGCTCAGAGTAGATCCGCTGCTACTTCACATCCAGAGGAGCCAGATGAGATGGCTTTAGCATCTGGTTAATAGGTTTCCTGGACGCCTCTCTGTGAGATGGTCTGGACCCATCCCACCGGGAAGAGACCCTGGGGAAGACTCAGGACACACTGGAGGGGCTACATCTCTTGGCTGGCCTGGGAATGCCACAGAATCCCCCAAGATGACCCTGAAAAAAGGGCCGGGGAGAGAAAAATCTGAGCTTCCCTACGTAGGCAGGTGCCCCATGAATCGACCCTGGACAAGCAGCAAGAAAATAAATGGATGGATGGATGGAATCTCTTTATGTAACATACATTTTACTACAAGGGTGTGTGATTTAATTAAATATACTGTGATTAATTACTTTATTAATACTCTTAGATAAATAAATCTCTGACCTCTGGTTCTTTTCCAAACAACGCTCGACAGAAAGTCCTGTCTGTACAGCTAATATTTATAAATAATAACAGTCTTTTTTAACAGCTTCCAGTTGGTTTTAAAAATTTCATGCTGCAGTAAAAGTTGTTGTTCATGTGATCAGTCACATACGGATCCATTTTAAGTTATAAATTATTTCTTTTGGACAAACACTCCTCATAAATAAACACCTGCTTCTGGATTTCAAAGAACAATGTCTGGTTCAAACAGGTAGAAGCTCAAAAACAAAAACTAATCCACATTAAACATGAGCCATTCTTTTGATAAAATGTTTATTTGGCATCTGTCACTTTGACCAAGAAAAGACTAATTTCACTGCTGATGTCAACACTGCTTGTAATTTTTAAAAGGTTTTATTGAAGCTTTAGACGACAAGCAACACTGCAGTTTTTTTTATGGATATTTTTACTAAAGCACGACTGATTTATCAGCTGGCCGATTAAATCGGCCGATAATAGACCTTTTAAAAATGGCCAGTATCGGCTGTTGTTTTGCTGATTAAATGCCGATTTATTCTTAAATTCTCATAAAACAGTAAATTCTGTTAAGTGATGTTAATTTAGTTAACGAAAACTGAACGAAAATCTTTTCGTCAACACACATTTTGCACCGAACGAAAACTAGACTAAAGACTAAAACCCTCATTAAGGAACAATAACTGGGACTAAAACAGAATGCATGTTCATGGACTAATAAAGATGAGATGAAAATGTAGTTCACTAAATAAAAACTGGGCTAAAATCTATGGACATTTTAGTTCAAGAACAAAGACGAAGATTATATTATGATTTTGTCAAATCCTCTCTCCTCTGCCTCCTCCTCGGCTCTTCCGCCACTCATACAGTGGGAAACTTTTTTCTTTTCTTTTTTTCCGTCGTCTTCATCCCAGGAAGCTGCGGCCCTGATGGCCTCAGTCCCTGAGCCCTGAGAGGACGTGCCTCTCAGCTGTGTGGGATCTTCAAACACATCTTCAACCTCAGCGTGATCCAGATGGTTGACCGTGACAGGTGGAAAACTTCATGTCTGGAAGAAGCAGCATCCCAGCACACACAGCAACTGTAGACCATGGGCCCTGACCTCACATGTCATGAAGTTGCTGAAGAGGCTCGTGCTAAGGCACCATCGCACAGTCGTCCGAGCATTGTTTGACCCCCTGCAGCTCGCCTACCAGCCCCGTATAGGAGTGGAAGACGCCACCATGTTCCTGCTGAACAGAACCTACACCTACGTGGAGGCAGGCAGCACTGTGAGAGTTATGTTCTTCCACTTTTCCGGTTCTTTTAACACCATCCAACCTGCCCTGCTCAACAGTAAGCTACTAGACATGCAGGTGGACGCACCACTCGTGGCCTGGATCCACAACTACCTTACAGGCCGGCGGCAATATGTGGGGCTGGGGAACATCACAGCAGCCCGGGGGCGCCACAGGGGACGGTCCTGTCTCCCTTTCTGTTCACCCTTTACACCTCAGACTTCAGGTTCTCTTCACAGTCCTGCCACCTGCAGAAGTTCTCAGATGACACTGCTATCGTGGCATGGCTCAGTAGGTAGAGTGGTCGTCCTAAAGCTCAAGGGTTGCCGGTTCAATCCCGGCCCGGTCTAGCTCATGTCGAGGTGTCCGCCATTAGTATGTGAATGTGTGTGTGAATGGATGAACGTGACGTACATCTAAAGCGCTTTGGATAAAAGCCCTATCTAAGTACAGACCATGACCATTTACCATTGTGGGCTGCATTGGCCAGGAGGAGGAGTACAGGGGATTTCACTGAAAGTAATGTGGTTATCTTTTCGGAGGAGATTACATTTTTTACTGTGTTCCAGGTAAACTTACTCTGACACAGTAACACATATCCTGATTCTGACACGTGTGTAGTAATCTCAGATGTCTCAGCTTTCTTTTGACACCAAGATTCTTACAGCTCTTGTAGCTATACTTTACTTTATATTTACTTTGGGTATGTCATTTCAAACGGGACAGAAAAAATAGATTTTGTGAAGAAGAGGATAAACAGACACTCTCAAGATCAAGTCTGTATTGCTGGACAAATACTTTGGAATTAGGACTGATGGCCAGCAAACAGTATGGAATTTGTCCCCCTTTCTTTAGAAAAAAATCTTGTTTTATTTTCTTTAGAGACCAGAAACAGACGTGTTGCTGCTTCTGTTATGTCTTTGATACGTTATGGTGATGTCACTTATATGCACGCTTCTTCCGGATACAAACGTGCTGAAAGCGGTTGACTGTGGAGCATTAATGTTTGTTGAATGCTGTAAAAGTCGGGTTTGATGGTGTAAAGTATCGTCCTGCAGACCAGCAGTTCCCAACCTGGGGTCTGGGATCCCCCAAAGAGCACAGGGGGTCCCTGGGGCTTTTAATATTCAGAGCCATTTTGATTAGTGTCCACACATTGTCCCCATTTTAAGAAAAAAAAAAAACAAGGCCATATGTTGTTAATTTAACGTTTGCTTCATCAAAGGACAGGGGGAGAAATCTCACTTTTGAAAGCATAAAACCAAGCATGGTTTCAGCATAGGGTGGGGCAGGGGGTCCACGGCTTTTTAGTATTTGTAAGGAGTTCCCCAAGGAAAATAGGTTGGGAACCACTGCCGAAAACCAGGGGATCAGGTTTTTCCCTCATCAACACACCTGAATCAAATTACCATAAATGAATCTAACAGCCTATCAAGTTCTGCACAATGAGTCAGATGTGTGGGAGCAGGTAAACATGGAAAGCCTGCTGGATTGCGGCTCTCATAGGGCCAGAGTAACCCTGCTGTAGACTCTTCATTCCCATTTATAAAATTTGTGCCTCTCACCTTTAAAGCCATAAAAGAGTCCTAAACACAACTCAGACAAGACAATGGTTTAACCCTACAAGGCACCTCAGTGTTGGACCTTATTTTGAAGCAAAGCCTCAGTTTGTCATGCAGTCCACTTTAACTTGCAGATGGAAGAAAAACTTGTAGTACCCGCTCTTGGTGGAGTGTGTGCGTCCGTCATCACAGAGACAGGTGAGAGAGTCACAGCGGGTGTAAACCTCCAGAAGCTCTGAATACGCATTGGCCTCCAACTCCCATGAAGCATCTCTGCATCAAATAGATCAGCTGAAGTCAGAATCTGGTTTAACATAAAAACCACTATGAAATGATGACAGGTGGAGCTGTAATCTGAGATTACCTCATTTCACCCTTATTGTCTGATCCTTGTTTTATGTGCAAGAAGTACAGGAAAAGTTAAAAACTGCATTTATAGTTTTGTCTTTTGTCAATTTATGTCTTTAGAAGTTTGGAAGAATCCCAAAATTTTACAATCCCAGTTCCCTAAAAAGGTAGGACACTTTAATTTAAAACAGAATTAGTAAATCTCAACCATATTTTATTCCCAGTAGAACATAAACAACCATCACAGAGAGACATCTCTCCTAGAGAGAAGTTAGTGACCAAATAACCATGTCTTTGGACGGCTGAGGGAAGCCGGAGTACCCGGACAGAACCCACCCATAAATAGGGAGAACATGCAAACTTCACTGTTCCAACCTCAAACCAGCCGAGGCTCCAACCAGCCGCCTGCTTGTTCTACTGGGAATAAAATATGGATTGATGAGGTTTGGAAATCATTGAATTCTGTTTATGTTACGCAGAGACCTGACTTTTTAGAATCAGGTTGTAGTTTCAGAAATTTGTTCTTGGAGGCTGGACTTGGAGAAACAGCTTTTAAATTTCTCGTGTGTTTGGTGTCAGACAGTTGTGTTACCTCTCTGGGATGTAGATTCCCATCCGAACCATCTCCTCCTGGAAGTCTTCTTTGTTGTTACAGAGAGTACATCTGAAGAAGAAGAGGCCTGCACTGTGGGCCTGACGCTGATACAAACACATACAAATATAAGAAGGAAGTCAGTGACTCGGTCCAGTCCATTTTTATTCACTGTAAAAAATAAGAATCACACTTGAACTTTATCAGACTGTCAAAACTCAGAAATGGGAAAACGTTTTTCTGCTCTGCATATTATAGAGAAACATCTAGAAACATCCTCATTAACCCCTAAAAATGCTATCTTTGGTCCACCTGTTTATTTTCCTTCATGTAAACCAGTCTGTAGCAGCTTTTAATCCCAGTATAAACCAGTGTGTAGCAGCTTTTAATCCCAGTATAAACCAGTCTGTAGCAGCTTTTAATCCCAGTATAAACCAGTGTGTAGCAGCTTTTAATCCCAGTATAAACCAGTGTGTAGCAGCTTTTAATCCCAGTATAAACCAGTGTGTAGCAGCTTTTAATCCCAGTATAAAACAGTCTGTAGTAGCTTTTAATCCCAGTATAAACCAGTCTGTAACAGCTTTTAATCCCAGTATAAACCAGTCTGTAGCAGCTTTTAATCCCAGTATAAACCAGTCTGTAGCAGCTTTTAATCCCAGTATGAACCAGTCTGTAGCAGCATTTAATCCCAGTATGAACCAGTCTGTAGCAGCCTTTAATCCCAATATAAACCAGTCTGTAGCAGCTTTTAATCCCAGTATAAACCAGTCTGTAGCAGCTTTTAATCCCAGTATAAACCAGTCTGTAACAGCTTTTAATCCCAGTATAAACCAGTCTGTAGCAGCTTTTGATCCCAGTATAAACCAGTCTGTAGCAGCTTTTAATCCCAGTATAAACCAGTCTGTAACAGCTTTTGATCCCAGTATAAACCAGTGTGTAGCAGCTTTTAATCCCAGTATAAACCAGTCTGTAACAGCTTTTAATCCCAGTATAAACCAGTCTGTAACAGCTTTTAATCCCAGTATAAACCAGTCTGTAGCAGCTTTTGATCCCAGTATAAACCAGTCTGTAGCAGCTTTTAATCCCAGTATAAACCAGTCTGTAACAGCTTTTGATCCCAGTATAAACCAGTGTGTAGCAGCTTTTAATCCCAGTATAAACCAGTCTGTAACAGCTTTTAATCCCAGTATAAACCAGTCTGTAACAGCTTTTAATCCCAGTATAAACCAGTGTGTAGCAGCTGTCAGACTGGGAGGTAAAATGATGTAAAATGAATGTATGAATAGATTTAGCAGCATAAAGGTCGACCAGAAGAAGAAAGCAGAATTTATTACTAACAGAACTTTGTAGAAATAACACACAGATCAACAGTGACCAAACCTTTTCTCATCTCATCGTTCTCTCAAGTCTTGGCTTTCAGGAGAAAAAATATTGTTATAGAAACAAACACACAACAGAAACTATTTCCATGTTTCCACTTTTTCCTCATTTCCAGTTATTCCTGCTACTATTTACCTAGATTGTAAACCTCCTGGACAGGATATAAACGCCTGAAAAAGTTCCGTAGATCACCTAAAGGTTAAGCTATCCATCACAATTTAAAGTTACACACTACCATTCCTGAGACACTGGTGATGAGAGAAGAGATGGACGTCGGGGGCACCAGAGATCTAGCAGTTTTAAGAGTTAAAGATGTGCTTTAACACATAAAACCCTGGGGCTTGTTTCACAGGGGAACTACCTGCACACAGTCTCTGTGGAACCAGCTGGTGTGGCAGGATGGACACTTGAGGACAGAGTAGGACAGGATGGGGTCGATGGAGTCCAAACAGATGGAGCAGGACTGAGGGAGGCTGATGTCTGAGGCCACGCATAGAGACTGAGACGGTCCATGATCCCGACAGTAAGACCTGAACAAATATCCACAGTAATCTGTCTCTTTACAGGTGTTACAACAATTTAGACCAGCTGTTAATTTACTCAGTATACCTATGCATGAAATCTGTATGTTAACTTTTTAACTTATCGTGCTTTTAATCATTTTAATGTAATTTATTATTTTATTGTGATTATGTGTTGATGCCTTTTACTATTTCTAAATATCTGTAATGTTTTTGTTTCATGTAAAGCACTTTGAATTGTCCTGTACATGAAATGTGCTGTACAAATAAACTGCCTGGTCTTGCCTATTTTGTTAAAACTGATGAAATAGTTTTGTGTCAACACTCACGGAAACAGTCCAGTAAACTGAGAGATGAACATCTGTTTCCTCCCACAGGGGAAGTGAACCTTCTTCCTGCAGCTCCTGACGTTACATCCGACACACGCTCCCTTCCTCTTACAGCCGTGACACTTCTGATCACACACAGCAGCAAGCAATGATTACTCTCCTCAGCTTTGACAAAACAGCAAACAAACAACATCCATCTGTTTTATTCTTGACTGATGATACTGTTTAACACTGTTGTTTTTTATTGAGAGGCAGTACAGACAGACGAGGTAAAATAAGACTCACCAGTCGAGCCGACCGGCGGATCTCCTGTTTTATGTCGTCCACCAGGAACCCAAAGATGCCCTCCTCCTCTTCACCACGCTGGTAAACTCCACAAGATGTCAACTGATGCAACACACACACACACACGACCAGTTAGTCCAAATACACACCGAGACCAATAATCTCAGATTTGTATCAAAGATTTGTAGATTAAACTGTAATATTACTTTTTTTGCTTGTTTTTATTTCATAAAATGATTTAATTAATCACAATAATGTAAGAAAAACATCTCATACAGTCAAAATGAAGTGATACTGATGCAACTCATCTATTACGAAATTGAATGAAAAACACATTTGCTTCCCAAATATCACAACCAGGGTATAATCAGCCCAAATTTCCTCAAATGTAGTCTGCTGCAGTCTGTCTGGGAAAACAAGGATCTTTCTGCAGACGAAAAGCATGATGTATGTCTTGTTAAAGGGGCGATAAGCAGTTATTCATCATTTTTATCATTCTCCGCTTTTTACCCCTTTAAAGGAATAAAACTTCTCCATCAGGATCCTCCAGATGCTGCAGGTGAACATAAAACTGTATCTGGACCTCCATTAACCAAAGATCACACAGAAAAAGGTTTGCAGTGGCTCAGAAATACATGAAGACTCATCTTCATACAGTTTTCTTCTCTGATGAATCCCAGGCTGCACTGGATGGACCAGACGGATGGAGGTTCGAATGGTCCAGATGGATGGAAGTCTGAGTGGAGTGGTGTTCTGGGCTGGAATAATGGGGAGTGAGATGGTAGGACCCTGTCTGGAGGTCTTTGATAAAGTGGTCCAGTTTCTACCTGAGCATTTCCTGCCTTGGTCTAAAAGGAAGAAGCATTTCTTCTGCAGTAAAGATGACGCTCCATCCCATGGTGCAGGAACACCAGCAGGATGTCTGGCTGCTGGGGAATAAAGGGAAAGAACTCATGGTGGCACCACCATCATCCCCTGACCTCAACCCTACTGAGAACCTGTGGAGCAATCATAAAAGGAAGGGGCAGTAGACCTCCAAACAGAAACTTTGGGAGGTGATTCTAGTCTCTTCAATGAAATCCAGAAAGAAACTCTCCATGGACTTCCAGGTTCAGTGATAAGAGATATCAGAGAAGGCTTCCATGTTCACCAATGCACCACATCATGATTAATAGCATCAGTGTTAGTATTCATCACAGTTCCAGCTCAGTTCAGAGTTTCATCGTGTTCAGATTTAAATCAGTGTTTTCTACTGCTCCAAACTAGAGTCATCTTCACTTAGAAACCTGAATGCTTTACACAGCAAAAACACCAGAATATGACTGATGCTCCGCAGAGACGACTGTCACCTTGGTTTATGAGAGAAAACAGGGAGGGGCTCTGCAGATTAACACACCCTGTGAGACGCCCCTGATAATGTGAAGAAAAAATTGCAGTGCAAGACAGACGAGTCCTGGTCCAGCTTTTACCTGAGAGGCCGAACAGTCAGATTACTTCATAAAAGGCTCAGAGCTTCTACACCACCCCACCCTGGTCGGCCTATCCAGAGAACCTCAACAACCTCAGAAGCCTCAGGAGCCTTCAGCACGTCCAGTCACACCTCATCCATAGGGACTCGTTAAATTTGACAACTTTTATTTTTTTTATTGTTATAATATTGCTATTAATTGTAAAGTTTATGTTCTTCATTATTTTTCTGTTAGATTTTTATTTTCATGCATTTTAACACTTTGTGTCACTCCCCAAACGTCTTTACATTAAACTAGAATGAGACAAGCTCAAATTAGACAATTAAACTTTCCATTTTTGTGGCAGATGTGAACAGAAAGTATTTCATTAGTGGTCATGTGGACTTACCAAACAGAAGTAGTGGACTGAGAGTTTGTGCTCTTTGAGGGTCACCTTCTCCCCGTACATGGCAGGGTCATCGTCACTGAACCTGCACAGAGCGCAGCCTGGACACACACAAACATCTTTATTCTCCTCCACGTCTCATCACTGCTCATACATCACCATTCAAGCTCTTGGATCACATAAATAAAGAAATCAGCCCCATCTGTGGCAGCTGGATTTACTTGTTTGTTAGTAAACCCATCAGCTGTAAGCCAGCAGACTGCTCCACTGATAGACAACGAGTCTTCTCCCACAGTGATGTGGTGTACAGCTGTGTGATGTCACGTCTGTTAGACGAGTCTGTTGTGTAAAATCCTGCGGTTTGGCAATAAAGCTAGTTGGGCATACAATCGTGGTCCATGTATTTTCTAGACACGGCAAAGGTGACAAAGATGGAGCATCCATTCTCACCTGTGGTCTGTTCCTTGACCCGCATCTTCTGCACACACAGCTCTGCACAGACATACGCGTATTGTCACATTACCAGCCGGACATTTAGCATTATGGTCCGGCGCATCATCTTCCATCATGGACTGAGCCCACTCCACTCAAACGCAGACGCCGTCCTTCACCTGCCTGAGCCTTCTTGCTCTACCCAACTGTCGTCATTCTTGGGGATGACTGCCTTCTACCCACGTCTCCTTCCACATTATTCTGGAACCACTGCACCACTGCATGGCCTCCTCAAGCAGGATGTGCCCTGGTCTTGGACTCCCACATGCTCTGTGGCAGTTCGCAAGCTCAAATCCCAGCTCACCTCCCACCAGTACTCGCCATTCATTTAACGTTTAATCATTTAATCATTTAATGAGGCAACGTCATGAGGTTGTTTTCTGTTGCCTCCATGTAGAACCAACTTAAAACAGAAGACGATGAATTACAGAGCAATGGTGGCATGGCGTAATTACCAGACTTTTTGGTTTTAGAAAATGACATGGTAAGCTTTAAAGTAAGTTGAAATGACTTCTGTTTATTCGGCAGGAATAATATTGTCTGTTTAGAAGTAATTTAATGACTTTTTTACATTGTTCTGAGTGGTGAGATCATGTAATTCCTTAGTTTGCAAAGGAAATGTCGTTACAATGCCATTGTTGGCTTTCTGAGTTACAGTGGTTAGTTTTGTACTTTGAGCAAGTGTCTTTGTGTTTGATGTGTGTGTGGCTGTGTGTTGTATGTTATGTATTTTAAGTAATGGATGTATTAATGATTTTGTGGAGACTCCAGGAAGAGTAGTTGCTGTGAAACGACAGCAGCTAATGGGGATCTAATAAATAAACAAACAAACAGACTCTTAACAGTCTTGTTAGACTGCTCCCTGAGGTTAAAAAAATACAAAAATAAAAATAACACGAGTTAGCGTACTTAAGAGCTTCTTCACAATATGTAATACGAGATCAAGTAACAATAGAACAAACAAACTAATCTACTTTTTAAAACTAAACTAATTTAAAACATTTTTTTTAGAAAGATTAGCTTTTTAAATGTTTTTGTCTACAACTTACATTAAAAGGCATAAATATCTGACTGTAAGCCAGTATGTGATCAGTCAGTAGTTTCTTCATGCAATTAATTTTCAGGCTGGATGTGGAGCAGAAGAGCACATCTCCTGCTCTTCCCGAAACCAAGTTTTCTGACACTAGGAAGCTCATTTTGCTCTGGAATATTTCGATAGTGTTGAGATAGTTGAGATAGCAGCCCCAGAACAAAACCGAGCCTCCTCCACGTTCCACGGTAGGAACCGAAACATAGCCGAGCCTCCTCCACGTTCCACGGTAGGAACCGGAACATAGCCGAGCCTCCTCCACGTTCCACGGTAGGAACAAGAACATAGCCGAGCCTCCTCCACATTCCACGGTAGGAACCGGAACGTAGCCGAGCCTCCTCCACGTTCCACGGTAGGAACCAGAATGTAACAGAGCCTCCTCCGCGTTCCACGGTAGGAACAAGAACATAGCCGAGCCTCCTCCACGTTCCACGGTAGGAACAAGAACATAGCCGAGCCTCCTCCACGTTCCACGGTAGCAACCAGAATGTAACAGAGCCTCCTCCGCATTCCGCGGAAGGAACCGGAACGTAACCGAGCCTCCTCCGAGTTCCACGGTAGGAACCAGAACATAACAGAGCCTCCTCCGCGTTCCACGGTAGGAACCGGAACGTAACCGAGCCTCCTCCGCGTTCCACAGTAGGAACCAGAACGTAACAGAGCCTCCTCCGCATTCCACGGTAGGAACCAGAAAGTAACCGAGCCTCCTCCACGTTCCACGGTAGGAACCAGAACGTTACAGAGCCTCCTCCGCGTTCCACGGTAGGAACCGGAACGTAACAGAGCCTCCTCCGCGTTCCACGGTAGGAACCGGAACGTAACAGAGCCTCCTCCGCATTCCACGGTAGGAACCAGAAAGTAACCGAGCCTCCTCCGCGTTCCACGGTAGGAACCAGAACGTAACCGAGCCTCCTCCACGTTCCATTGTAGGAACCAGGACGTAACTGAGCCTCCTCCGCATTCCACGGTAGGAACCAGAACGTAACCGAGCCTCCTCCACGTTCCACGGTAGGAACTGGAACGTAAACGAGCCTCCTCCACGTTCCACGGTAGGAACCAGAACGTAACAGAGCCTCCTCCGCATTCCACGGTAGGAACAAGAACATAGCCGAGTCTCCTCCACATTCCACGGTAGGAACAAGAACATAGCCGAGCCTCCTCCACGTTCCACGGTAGGAACCAGAACGTAACAGAGCCTCCTCCGCATTCCACGGTAGGAACCAGAACGTTACAGAGCCTCCTCCACGTTCCACGGTAGGAACCAGAACGTTACAGAGCCTCCTCCACGTTCCACGGTAGGAACAAGAACGTAACAGAGCCTCCTCCGCGTTCCACGGTAGGAACCAGAACGTAACAGAGCCTCCTCCGCATTCCACGGTAGGAACCAGAAAGTAACCGAGCCTCCTCCACGTTCCACGGTAGGAACAAGAACATAGCCGAGCCTCCTCCACGTTCCACGGTAGGAACAAGAACATAGCCGAGCCTCCTCCACGTTCCACGGTAGGAACCAGAACGTTACAGAGCCTCCTCCACGTTCCACGGTAGGAACCAGAACGTAACCGAGCCTCCTCCGCATTCCACGGTAGGACCCAGAACGTAACAGAGCCTCCTCCGCATTCCACGGTAGGACCCAGAACGTAACCGAGCCTCCTCCACGTTCCATGGTAGGAACCCAGAATGTAACAGAGCCTCCTCCACGTTCCACGGTAGGAACTGGAACGTAAACGAGCCTCCTCCGCGTTCCACGGTAGGAACCAGAACGTAACAGAGCCTCCTCCGCATTCCACGGTAGGAACGAGAACATAGCCGAGCCTCCTCCACGTTCCACGGTAGGAACAAGAACATAGCCGAGCCTCCTCCACGTTCCACGGTAGGAACCAGAATGTAACAGAGCCTCCTCCGAGTTCCACGGTAGGAACCAGAACGTTACAGAGCCTCCTCCACGTTCCACGGTAGGAACTGGAACGTAAACGAGCCTCCTCCGCGTTCCACGGTAGGAACCAGAACGTAACAGAGCCTCCTCCGCATTCCACGGTAGGAACCAGAACGTAACAGAGCCTCCTCCGCATTCCACGGTAGGAACCAGAACGTAACCGAGCCTCCTCCACGTCCACGGTAGGAACCAGAACGTTACAGAGCCTCCTCCACGTTCCACGGTAGTAACCAGGTTTCACTTTAAACAGGTAGACTGACTGATTACAAATTTTGAAGACACCTGTGATGCGAACTACAGGACTCACCGAAGTTTAACACGTTTCTATGGTCAAATTATTTGTAGTCCTTTCAAAGGGTGCCATCATTTTTTGTCCAAGCCTTTTTCATTAGCTTGTTTGTTAAAATAATTCTGTTTCAAAATTCAAAAATCAATGTCTAATTATCATTGCTTAATATTCAGTAAATTTCTAGTTATTATTACTTTGGTTAGTTTGAAGTTATTTCAGTGACCATTGTGGGCTTTTCTTTAATTAACAGAGGAGTGCCAACAATTTTGTCCATGCCTGTAGTTGAAACGTCACTTTCAGTTTGTTCATGTTTTCTAAAAGGATAATTTATTGAATGTAAACGTCAGGATGATGTACTTCTACATGTTTTAACTAAAACAAAGAAAAATGTGGAGTTATGCTCTTATTTTACTGGTCCGACCCACTGGAGACCAGACTGAGCTGAAAGTGGAACCTGGACTAAGATGATTTGACATCTCTGGTGTGAAGGTTTAAATGTGTGTACATCACTCACAATCCTCCGTGTTGCTGGATACTTTAGTGTCTTGCTGCCTCCTCGTCTTCTTCATGTTTTTATCAATTAAACCTGTTGGAGCGTGAAGACAGACAACAGTCACATGTTGTGCTTCAACCAAGCAAAATTCTGCCACATACATGAAGAGAAACATCAGCGATGCAGACGGCCATACGGACACGACCGGTACGACGATGAAAGTTCAGCATTCTCAGCTTATCTTCATGTTATGTGACTAAACTAACTCAGTGTAAATCCACCTTTTTTTCCCCTCTGGATAGTTGCTGCTTCATCAAAACTGAACCAGAGAACCAATCAGAAACAAGGATGTTAAATCATATGGCAATGACAAAAATACGGTGCCTTCACTGACTTCCTGTTAGATTTCATATAGATTCTGAAATCTTAAAGCCTTAAATGGCCGAAATAAACATCTGACTTATTAACTTTTCCTGGATCAGTGTGTGATAGAGGGATTTTTCTGGATTAGATCTTCAGTCTTCCTTCTCTGTAAGACCATTTGTCTGACATTTAGCGTACATTTTGTTATTGCATTTTTAGATACATAACTTTTATAGGAAGCATTTTGTAATTTTTTTTAAAAACGTATTTTAAAAAATTAAAAATGCTGATAAAACATTGCAGCTTGTCTAAATATTTAACCCTGGCTTATTTTACTTCCTATCTGTGTTTATACAGGACCAAATGAAGAATACATTTAAAACCTGACTCAATCTAATAATAAAGTCAACCTGCACACGAGCACATTACTACACCATTATGTAAAAATAAAATTCCCTTCAGACTTTTTTTTTTACTTTCATTATGATAGAAATCATCTTTTTATGCAGTAAAACAACTTAGATGTGAAGTTTAATGGACTCTACTTGGAAATCAAGTTTTAGTGTTTCAGTCTCTGTTTCAGATGATCTAACATCACCCAAATGTTTTACAAAGAAAGTCAAAGTTCAGACTCCAGCTTTGAGAGAAGTGAAATAAACTACGCTTAACCTAGACCAGGGATGTCCAATGTCGGCCGTGGAGGGCCGCTGTCCAGCAGGTTTTGGATGTTTCTCTACTGCAGGGGTGCCCAAGTTTAATCCTCGAGATCTACTATTCTGGAACTTTTAGATGCAACCCTTCTTCAATTCACCTGAATCAAATGGCTCACTTCCCTCATCCACATGTCATTCAGTTCTGGACAGTAGATCTTGAGGACTGGACTTGGGCACCCCTGTTCTGCAACACCTGATTCAAATAACATGGATCTTGACCATTCTGTTGTCAAGTTCTGCACAAGTATGTTAATAACCTGCTCATCTGAATCAGGTGTGTTGCTGCAGGGACATATCCAATACCTGCAAGGTTACCGGCCTCCAGGGACCAGAGCTGGTCATCCTTGTTTTAGATGTTTGCTGCTCCAACACACCTGGTTCTAATTAAATGGATCCAACAGCTGTTGTCAAGTTTTGCTCGTGTGTTAATGATCCATCAGTCTCAACCAGGTGTGCTGAAGCAGGAAACATCTAAAACCTGATGTTTGATGGATCATTAATGTGCAGAATGTGTGCAGAACATAAGCTGTTGGATCCATTTCTTTCCAGCACAGGATTGTTTTACCAAACCGAGATATGGCGACAAGCTAGAATTTCCTGGTTATTCTGGCTAACTTATCCCTGAACTGGCTTTATAAAGTGGTCCTTATAGGGGCTTTTCCCTCTTTAATCAAGAGCATAATTTTTCCATTTGAAAGCAAGCTTTCTTGTTTTCATGCTTCAGACCAAGTTTGAGGTGAAGAGATTTAAACCTGCAACACTAAACTTGAGGGATGCACGATATATCGGCATTAATATCGGTATCGGCCGATGTTAGTAATTTTTTAACATATCGGTATCGGTCCGATAAGCAAAACTGGGCCGATATTAACAGCCGATATTTATTTTCATATAATTGCTGATTGTGTTTGTGTGTCGGAAGGTTTGGCCATGCAACCATGTTTGGACATGTGACAGTGATGCAGCACCACATTGTGGGATGTAACTGAAGCAAGAAGCAATTTCAGCTGTGTGGTAATTTTTCACGGTGTAAAAAGAAGGTACTCGAAAAGCAGTATGCAATATCTGCAAAGTGGAAGTAATGCGAGGAGGATGCCGTGTCAACTTATTCAGCACCACAAATTTGATATGTCATCCGAAAAACTGCCATCCAGAACCTCACAAACAATGGTGGGAAGCTAACACCCCTAATGTTTGCCTTATTTTCACTTTGTACAGAATTTGATAATCTTAAACCTTTTAAAACAAAATATATATATATGTGTGTGTGTGTGTGTGTGTGTGTGTGTGTGTGTGTGTACCGACATCAGTAAATATCGGTTATCGGCCATAACAACAATATTAATATCGGATATCGGCCAAAATTTTCATATCGGTGCATCCCTAAACATGAGCAGAGGAGCAGAGCTTTGAAAGGAACAGGAAGAGTTTTGAGAGAGAGCAAAATGATATTTGAGCATGAAAACAAGACATTTTGCTTTCAAATTGAACAATTATGCTATTGATTAAAGAGGGAAATAGCCCCATAGGCCTGTGGTGGACTGGTGACCTGCCCAGGATGTACCTGCTCCCTGCTTGCTACTTCCTGGGATAGACTCCAGCTTCCCCGCGACCCTGAATTAAACTAAGCAGTATCGGAAATGAATGCGTTAATGAATGAATGGTTCCAAAAAAGCAGTGGCACATCAGTTACCATGGAAATGTATTCTGTGCAGCTAGCCTGCTCCAGACCAGGCTAACTACCAAGCTAACATCTAGGCTAAGCTAATGCTTGAGATGTCACGAGTAACACCATCAGAAAATCATTTCTGGTCCGTTTAAAAATTATTTAATCCACGTTTTCTTCCAGTCTGACATTCTCTGCTCTGTTGAATATGTGGCAATAAAATTAAATAAATACTCACAAACTATCACTCAAATATATAATTACCAGTGATCATCATCATCATCAATGATTAAAGTCACTCTGACAGCTAAATATTTAAAAGATTGATGAACATACTGATGTTAGATATGCAGGTATGTTTGGTCTGGATGACTGATTGATATCGGCTGATCAACATGCATTTAGTCAGTGATCAGTATCTGACAACCTGGACAACAGTGGTTGATTGATGAGGAAGCTCTGATGCTGAGAAAGGTTTTCAGGACAGGTCAGACTCTCTGCTTTCTCCAGGTTGTACCTGTGCAGGCTGCTGGGTCCTTTCAGTTTACCAATTATTAACTTCCATTAGTAAAGTATAATTACATGTACAACCTGCTGAATATACTTGCACATTCAAACTTACACCTGTTGGATTTATAATTCTTAACACAACACTACCAGGTCTGTTTTCACCAACAACATGAACTCCCATGAGTCTTTGCTGATCCCTCAGAAAGCTGCAATGTTATCTGATTTAGATCTTAGTTACTAGTTCTTGTTGATTTGGGATAAAGAAAAATTAAATAAAATTTTTATTTTATTAATCCATTTAATAACTATTTTTTGTAAGGAGCAGCACCTTTTCCATGTCAGCATCAGTTAATCTGTGTGAACCTAGGATTACTGACTCCCAGTCGCTCCTCCTCAGCCTGGCTTGCTGTTCCTGAAAGCAGTTAAACCAGGATGCTCCAACAAGGCTGGTCAACCCCCGCTATCTCTGATCCTGGAGAACCGGAACCGCACGTGACACATGCCCCAGGTGTGTTGAAGCAGGTAAACATCTAAAACCAGCAGGACAGTGGTCCGTTTGTCTCCTGTTAAATACTGTTCCAGCTCACCTTGAATATGATAATTAGACTAATGTCTGTCTGCAGAACTTTAATAAATTAACTGTTATTCAGATGCGAATTAACTAAAAAGAAAAAAACAGCAAAACGGAATTTAAACATTTTGAGAAGTTTCTAGTCATTTCGACTGACGTGCACATTTTAAACTCTTAACGACAACAAGAGAATTAAACCAAATAAACAATTAAAAGGTGTTTTTCTATCCACCTACTTCCTGTTAAAGATGAACAAGCTCAGTTTGCGGTCATTCTTTTCTCTTCTTTTGAAGATTTGCTCCGCCGCTCGTCTGTTGACTCCTAACGCCATCCGATTTTTAAATTTCCCTCTTTGAAAACAAAGACTCTTATTTCCGTTTCCGGCACTCCCTCCCCGTCCTCCTCCTCCTCCTCCTCCTTCTTCTTCTTCTTCTTCTTCTTCTTCTTCTTCTGCCGTAGATTTGCTGCCACGTGGAGGCAGCCAGAAAACTACAAGAACAAAATCTGGAGGAAATAGAAAATAAAAAAATATAAAAAAGAAGAAAAAAAAAATCTGTTTTTGAGCATGGAAGTGTGTTGATTCAACTTTTAATTTAACAAGATAATTTTACAACAAAAAATTAAAAAATAAAATAAAAAGAAATAAGAAAGAAGCTCTCATGTTATTGATTAAATGGTGATTCCTGTATTTGTATAAAAAACTTGATACAAGAAATTCTACAGTGAGTCTCTCCTGTCATGTACTCAGAAATGGAAATTCCTTAAATATTAAATTTGTCAATACTCCATCTCCTTTAGTAAACATGTTAAAAGACAAAATACTATAAAAGAAAACATAAAACATATACTCTCAATTACCACTCACTCACTGGTGTTACTAATATTCTCACAGGTGTTCTTTGCAGATTCCGTCAACACCAAATCACCATCACATGAAATGTGGAACAAATGTTCCACCTCTTTCATGTCAGTCCTGAAGACAGAAGCTTCTTAAGGTTCTTGTGGTGGCAAGATGGGAAAATTGATACTGAGCCCAAATAATATTGTATGCAAGTATATATTTTCAGAGCAGCATCTTTGCCAGGATGCGCGATCTATGGCATGAAGTTTCTTGCTCGTGAATATGAAAAGTACTACCTGGAAGCAGCCAGCTTCATTCATAAAAACTTTTATGTAGATGACGGGCTCAGTCCAAAAGGCAAAACAGTTAGTCAGTCAAACACAAGTAATCTGTGCAAAAGCATCAATCTTAAATAGAATCCAGCCACTCGAAGAGGGATCCTATAGCAACAGCTGCCAGTGTGTATGATCAATTAGGATTTCTTTCTCCCTACATACTAGTAGGAAAATAGATTCTTCAGGAGATGTAAACCTGGCGTTGGATGGGATGATCCTGATCCACCTGCATTGGAAGTTAAATGGAAGGCATGGCTCTGTGATTTGAAAAATCTTTCCTAAGATTCGAATGTAGAGATGCTTCATTCCTGAAAACATTGGTACAATCCAGAAGATAGAGCTGCATCATTTCTCGGATGCTAGCAGTAGTGGTTACAGGCAGTGTTCATACATAAGAGTTGTAGCAAGTGTCAAAGTACATTGTGCCCTGGTCATGGCAAAGGCCAGGGTAGCACCCACTATACCACGCCTTGAGGTCACTGCAGCTGCAGTTTCCGCAGGAGTGAGGAACTTCCTCAGTGAAGAGCTCGAGCTGAGGATAGATGATGAATTTTTTTTAACTCAAGTTGTACTCAGGTACATAAAAAATGAATCATGCCACCTCCATGTTTTTATGGCAAACAGAGTTCAGAAAATTAGGAACCTCACAGACCCAAAACAATGGTTCTACATAGAAACAAACCAAAACCCATTAGATCACACGTCTAGAGGACTCAAGGTGGCAGAGCTCATAGAGTCAAACTGGCTCACTGGACCTAGATTTCTATGGGAGCAAAAACTTGTCACAAAACCACATTTTCTTGAGCTTTTAGTTGGAGACCCATAAGTGAAAGTTCTACAAAAACAAGCATGAGAGAGAGAAGGGTTTCTGGGAAGGTTTTCTAGATTTTCAGACTGGACTACAGCTCTTAACATTGTTGCGAAAATAAAAAGATTTGCAAAAATAGACAGAACGGGACCAGTTAGTGTTGAAGAAAGACGAACAGCGTCTTTAGTGCTCATAAAAGCTGCACAAAGAGAAACCTTTGCGCAAGAGTTGAAACTGTTGAGTAAAAACGCAGCTAAATTACCCAAAAGGCACAAGTTGTACCAACTTGATCCCATTCTTGAGGACCTCCTTAGGGTAGGAGGCAGGTTAAGAAAATCAACTGATTCATTTAAGCTTAGACACCCAGTGATTCTTCCTAAGGAAGGCATTGTCACTAAGCTGATTCTTGACTACTGTCACAAGAAAACACCGCATCAGGGCAGAAGCCAAACACTAAACACATTCTGAGCCAGTGGTTATTGGATAGTTGGAGCCAGCAAGGTTGTAGCCAAGCACATTAGGATTTATGTGACATGTAGAAAGGTGCAAGGGTCAACAGAAGAGTAATATGTGGCCAACTTACCAGCAGAGAGTCAATCCCTCTTCCCCTTTCACATATACCGGATTAGACAGTTTTGGCCCCTTTCTTACCAAACAAGGCAGAAAAGAATGTAAGCGCTATGGTCTTTTGTTTACCTGTTTGAGTTCCAGGGCCATCCACTTTGAGATGCTGGAAGATCTGTCCACTGACTCGTTCATAAACGGGCTGAGATGCTTTATTGCCATTAGAGGAGCAGTGAAATGAGTTTGAAAAGTATCTTTTAGAACTAAACAAGGACAGGATTGCTACCTACTTAGCAAAAAACCAATGTGACTTCCAAATAAACGTTCCCTATGCTTGTCACAGAGGTGATGTTTGGGAACGTCAAATCGGAACTGTCAGTCTTATTAGTTCTGTTCTGGCATAAGCTGGAAGCCTTTAAGACTCGTCCTTAAGAACTATGTTTTATGAGACTATGTCAATTGTAAACAATTGTCCACTCACTATTGAGACAAAAAAAAAGATCCAAAAGGTGTCGAGCCTTTAACGCCAAACCATTTGCTCACAATGAAAGAAACAGTGCCACTTCCACCTCCAGGCAGATTTGTCAGGGAAGCTTTATACGCAAGAAAGAGACGGCGCAGAGTACAATATCTGACAGAACTTTTCTGGCACAGGTGGCGCAAAGAGTATTTAACCAGCATAAGCCTAAGACAGCAACGGCATGCTCATAAAGGAATGTAAAAGTAGGAAATATGGTGATAGTCAAGGAAGACAACATTCCCAGAAATGAGTGGAAACTAGCAAAAGTAGTTGAAGCGCACAAAGATGACAATGGTTTAATGCGAAAGGTTAAGATACAAATGGGTCAAAGGGATTTGGGAAGGAAAGGTGAACACTTGAAACAAGTGTCTTTTCTTGAGAGACCTGTTCAGAAACTAGTGGTACTAGTGCAACATGTATAACATGTTTAAATAAGGTTAACAGTTCAGAGATTGATTATAATGTTATAGTTTGGAAAATTACAAGATTTTATTTTGTGTTTAAATATAAATCTTTTGTAATTTTGGTGGCAGTGTAACTGTCCCAGAGAGGTGAATATTATTTTTATTTAAGTTTGAGAAATGTAAAGCCTTTACTCTGTGTTCCATCTCTGACCTCTTGTGGTTAAAAGAAGAATTACATGTGCATGCACTGTTCACATGCTAGTGAAGCTGAACTGAGAGACATGTGCTTCCAGAAAAGAGAGAAAGGACTAGAATGAGACCTCATGGACACAGAGATGTATTTTGTGCTAAGAACGAAGAAAATGCTCTGAAAAACGGACTAACCACTCCTGAATGTTTGGTCAGAACACAGTCTTTGTATTTATTTAATTGTATTTTGGTTTCATATATGTAATTGTTTTACAGATAAAACGTTATTTTTGTCTTTTCTTTAGTTTTTCACAATGATTTATAGTTGGTCATGGAAGGTGTTGGTCAGGTCCAGTGATATAAGAAGAATTGCTGATTGCTGTGACAAAATAAAGGCTACCCAAATCATCAGTTGGAGCGTGGCTTTCTCTGGTCCAAACGAAAACCTTCAGGGGCAGTTATAATATGCAAAGCAATTCTTCAACCAGTCAAGCAGCTTGCACAAAACTTTGATCTGAAGAGTCTGCCTCCTTCTAGTTTACCAATGCTCTACATCACAGAACAAGACGTTCTTAACAAAGAGATATCAAACAAAATCTTGTGCAGTCATTTAAACAATATTCTATATTCTATATGCTCAAATAGAAATTCCATCACTCAAAAGTTTTCTAAGGTAGAGGTTAAAAAGTAGAGGACCCAATATCTAAAATTTCCTTTAAGTCCAAAGGTGAAGGAAGTGTATTTTGAATGAGATTTATCCATCCAATGAAATGCTCAGAGTGATATTCAATATTGATCACAAAAATGGTGTTTTCTGTGAATCAGACTCTGAAACCATGAACCATCTTTTCTTTCAATGTATCCACACAAAAACATTTTGGGATGACTTGATGGACTGGCTTTCTCCCAAAGTCCAACTACAGGACACAGTTACTCTGGACAGCATGATATTTGGGATCAACCTGCAGCACTCACAAGCAGACTATGGTATAAATAATCTGTTATTGCTTTCAAAATACTTCATTCACTGCTCTAAATGGAAAAAATTAATGCCTTTTTTAATGTGTTCAAAAGATACCTTGAAAAAAAATATCTAACTGCTTTAAAATGCATGAAATGTACAAAAGCGATGTCACTATTGACTGCATTCTAAAATTTCAAAATATTTGAAGACTTCTGAAGGTAATCACAATGGTATGAATGTGTGTATGAATGTATGACTTTCTTAGATTTGCCTTGTACCTTGAACATCCTTATTTGCTGAGACTGTATGCCTAAATCTTTGTATAACTGTGCATTTACAATAAAAAAACAATCACATTGTCATTTCCAGCTAAATTTTCTCGACCTCCCAAGTTCCAAAGACATCTGTAACGCACAATAACTCACAATGTAATTAATGTGAGCAGTCTTCTTTTTCAATACATTTTGAATTTATTGTTTTTTCATAAATTCAAGCCATGCATACTACTGCAGGACCCAGTGCTATTGCAGATTGATTGGTAAAGCACGGTATAAATAAGGGATGCTAAATTTTGATCCTTAAGGGCTACAGTTCTGCAGGTTTAGGTCTTTCACTACCTACCTACCCCAACACACCTGATTCAAATTAAATGACTCTTCTCAACAGCTAATCAGGTTCTGGCTAAACATGTTGGCCCATTACTCTTATTCACAGATTTTAGCCTGGCAGAGCTTAATTTCACAACCCTGGCTCAATGAACACACCCAATTGTGAAAGAGGATTTGCAGGCAAAAGGGTAAAAAGTCGAGGCTAAATTTATTTTATCTCGCCTGGAAAGAAAGTCTTAAATCAACAAGCAGTCAAAGAAGCAAGGACAGCTTTTTATTCTAACATTATTATACAAAATCAATCCAATCCTAGAGTTTTATTTAAGGTTTTAGACTCAATTACTAACCCCAAGCCCTGTCATTTTAATGATGCATCTACAGAACTGTGTGAACTGTTTTTAAATCACTTTGTTAAAAAGGTTAATGACATAAGAAATCAAATAATTGCTCCGAGTCACACCATTACTGTAAGAAGAGAATTTCCCAAGTGTTTTAATTGTTTTACTAATTTTACTCCTTCATCTCTCTTCTCTTTAGCTGATGTTTTATCTCACATGAAAACAACCACATGCAGTCTTGATGTCATACCCACCAAATTCCTCAAAGATGTTTTTAGCACAGTTGGGCCCAGAATTTTATCCATCATTAACCTGTCCTTGTCAGAAGCTGTTGTCCCTCCTTGTTTTAAACATGCTGTGGTCCAATCATCTTATAAAAAAAAGCCTATTTTAAGCATAAATGATTTTAACAAATTTAAACTGATCTCAAAGCTTCCCTTTTTATCCAGAGTTTTAGAGAAAGTTGTTTCTAATCAGATTTTAGGTTTTATAAATGGAAATGACATCTTTGAAGAATTTCAGTCTGGTTTTAAAGCTCTACACAGCACTGAAACAGCTCTCCTCAAAGTCTCTAATGAGCTTCTTTTAGCCTCAGATAAAGGAGAGAGCATTATTTTAATTCTTTTACATTTGATACCGTTGATCACGCTATTTTAATTGATCGTCTTAAAACCTGGGTTGGCATCACAGACACTGCACTTGATTGGTTTTATTCTTGTCTTTTAGATAGAACCTTTGCGGTCACCACAGGTTATCTTTACGTCCTCCTCTGCCCCCATTGCATGTGGTGTACCACAAAGTTCTATTCTAGGTCCCATTCTGTTTTCTATTTATATGCTCCCCCTAGGACACGTTATAGCCGCCATAACGTATTCTTCCACTGTTATGTGAACGAAACACAGATTTACCTCCCGCTGAGACCAGGGGACACTGGAGGCCGAGCTGCTGTGTTAGAGTGTTTCAACGATGTGAACAGTTGGATGGCACAAAACTTTCTATAACTCAACAGTTGTAAATCTGAAATGATCTTAATCAACCCTCCTCACTACCGCCCGTATTGAAGACAGTCTCAGTCCTCTCTCTTCTAACATCACCCCCCTCTGCCAGAAACCTAGGTGTCATATTTGATTCCAATTTTAATTTTCATCTTCACATCAAAAAAGTCACCCAGTCCTGTTTCCTTCACCTCCGCACCATCAGTAAAATCAAACCTCTCCCCTTCTTCCCTGATTTAGAATTTTCTCCAGACTCGACTACTGCAACTCCCTCCTCTCTGGTCTTGACAATAAATCCCTCTCTCGCCTCCAACTTGTTCAAAATGCAGCAGCTAGGCTTCTCACTAGTTTTAGCAGAAGACAACATGTTTTAGCCTCGCTGCACTGGCTCCCTGTATGTTTTAGAATTGATTTTAAAGTTTTACTGATTACTTTTAAAGCTCATTTAGGTCTGGTACCCGGCTACATGACAGAGTTATTGACACCCTACGAGCCTCCAAGCAGCCTTAGATCCTCAGGCAGGTCCCTTTTAGCTGTGCCAGGGTCGAAACTCAAGACCAGAGGTGACCGAGCTTTTTTGGTCCGAGCCCCTCGACTCTGGAACGACCTGCCTGAGGAGATAAGGCTGGCACCATCAGTTTCATCTTTTAAGTCACTTCTTAAAACACACTTTTATCAACTGGCTTTTTTATAACCTTTTTGTTTACTGTACTTGTTTTCGAAATGTACGTGTGCATGTGTCTTTTCTTTGTTGATTTTATTACCTTACTTTGCTGTGTGCTATACAAATAAAGATTTATTATTATTATTCAGGTGTGCTGCAGCAGGAAACATCCCAAACCTGCAGGACTGCAGCCCTTTTGGACCAAATTTCTCCAAACCTGGTGTAAAGTCACTGTATTTTTAGTATTTTTAGTAATTTTAACATTTAAACAATTTTTGTTCTTTCTGAACATTGCTTGAGTTTAGGCTGGTCGGTCCTCCATGAGAAGCGAGAACTTTTTTCTTGTTCTTGTCATTTTGCTCTCGTAGATGTGAATGGAGACAGTTCTCGACATCCACTGAGTTCGGACAGAGAAGTTCTAAGGAGAATTTAGTTCTATGAACTGCCCTTCACCAGGGGAACTGTTTCATGTTACATTCGCACATGAGTTGGGGGGACTGATGTGAAGCAACCGTCTGTGACAGTGACATGTTACTTTAATGCAACACAACAAAAGAAAACCCACAAAAAATAAAGTGAGAGGAAGACAACACCACCAAGAAGCTAATATGGAGAGCGAAGAGGCCGCTGTGTTCATACTCTGCATGACGGGAATATTAATGATGGATGCTGGGGGAACTGCCTAAGCAGGGAAACCCAGACTGCCCTCTCCACGGTCACATTCACCAGCTCATCTGGGGGGATCCCGAGGTGTTCCCAGGCCAGCCGCAAGATGTAGTCCGTCCAGCGTGTCTGGGTCTTCCCCAGGGCCTCTTTCCGGTGGGACGTGCCTGGAACACCTCACCAGGGAGGCGTCCAGGAGGCATCCTGACCACATGCCCGAGTCAGGAATCTGGCTCCTCTCGATGTGGAGGAGCAGCAACTCTACTCACCGAGCTTCTCACCCTATCTCTAAGGGAGAGCCACCCAGCAGAGAAAACTCATTTCGGCTGCTTGTATTCACGATCTTGTTTTTTCGGTCACTACCCACGTGACCATAGGTGAGGGTAGGAACGTAGATCGATCGGTAAATTGAGAGCTTTGCCTTTTGGCTCAGCTCCCTCGTCACCATGACAGACCGATGCAGAGTCTGCATCACTGCATTTTCCGCACCGATCTGCCTGTCAATCTCCCGCTCCATCCTTCCCTCACTCGTGAACAAGACCCCGAGATACGTGAACGACCAGGACGAAAACCACACTGCTCCTCCTCAATTCGAGGTTCGACTATCCGATGGACCCCCCTCTCCAGCACCCCTGAATAGACCTTACCAGGGCGGCTGAGGAGTATGATCCCCCTGTAGGTGGAGCACACCCTCCGGCCCCCCTTTCTGAAGAGGGGGACCACCACCAGGGGAACTGTCCCCGATGTCCACGCAATGCTGCAGAGGCGTGTCAGCAAAGACAGCCCTACAGCATCCAGAGCCTTAAGGAACTCTGGGCGGACCTCATCCACCCCCGGGGTCTTGCCACCATGGAGCTTTTTAACCACCTTAGCAACCTCAGCCCCAGAAACGGGAGAGCCAACACCAGGGTCCCCAGACTCTGCTTCCTCATCGGAAGATGTGTTTGTGGGATTGAGAAGGTCTTCGAAGTATTCCTTCTACCGCCTCACAACGTCCTGAGTTGAGGTCAGCAGCCCCCCATGCCCACTGTACATAGTATTGATGGAGCACTGCTTTCCCCTCCTGAGTCGTTGGATGGTGGACCAGAATCTCTTCAAAGCCGTCCGGAGTTGAAACTCTTTCTGACAGGGGACTCCGCCACACGTTCCCAGGCGACCCTCACAACACGCTTGGGTCTGCCAGGCCTGACTGGCATCCTCCTCAACCATCTGAGCCAGCTCACTCGAGTGTCCAAAACATGGGGCCTTAAGTCCGACGATACGACTACAAATTCGATCATCGAACTGCAGCCTAGAGTGTCCTGGTGCCAAGTGCACATGTGGACACTCTTATGCCTGAACAAGGTGTTTGTTATGGACAATCCATGACTAGCACAGATGTCCAACAACAAAACACTACTCGGATTCAGATCACAGGGGCCATTCCTCCCAATCACCTCCCAGGTCTCGCTTTCTGATGGGTATTTTTCTATCATAAAATAAGACACAAAGAACTCAGAGTGAAGTCAGCTTCATCGCGATGGGGAGAGACGGTGGTTCAGCACTCAGAGAGTGTCTGGTGTCAACTCCGAAGTCTCAACCCCAGTGCAGCCTTTTTATTGAGCAGCTATCACACTTCAGTAGAGCAAGCAAAGTTCTCGCAAACTTCAAACAGGGAAACACATCAGCATACAACACTTTATGACCCTTATCACACAGAGTTGTGACCACCACATCCTGTCCTCTGCAGGGTGGGTGAGACCGCAAATCATTACCCATCCTTATGGGAGAAACTTTAAACTGTTAACTTTAAACTGTCAACTTCGCTTACTCTAACACTTTCATTGCCCACGTGGGCATTGAAGCCCCCCAGCAGAACGAAAGAGTCCCCGGAAGGAGTGCTTTCCAACACCCCTTCCAAGGACTCCAAAACGGGTGGGCACTCTGAACAGCTGTTTGGTGCATAAGCACAAACGACAGTCAGGACCCGTCCCCCTCACCTGAAGGCAGAGGGGGGCTACCCTTTCGTCCACCGGGGTAAACCCCAACGCACAGGCGCCAAGTCAGAGGGCAATGAGCATGCCCACACCTGCTCGGTGTTTCTCACTGAGAGCAACTCCAGAATGGAAGAGGGTCCAGCCCCTCTTAATTACAGTGGTTCCAGAGCCCAAGCCATGTGTAGAGGTGAGTCCAACTATATCTAGCTGGAACCGTTCAGCGCACCAGCTCAAGCTCCTTTCCTGTCAGAGAGGTGACATTCCATGTCCCTAGAGCTAGCGTCTGCAGTCGAGGATCAGACTGCCAGGGTCCCCGCCTCTGGCAGCTGTCCAGCTAACACTTCACCTGACCCCTATGGCCCCTCCTGCAGGTGATGAGCCCTTTCAGACTGAACCCGACTGAGCTCCATGGGCAAAGGCCCGGCCACCAATCGCTCGCCTCCGTGCCCCACCTCCAAGCCTGGCTCCAGTAGGGGGCCCCGGTGACCCACGTCCAGGCAAGAGAAACCTGGGTCCATGATTTGTTGTCATCATAGAGGTGTTTTGAGCCACACTTCGTCTGGTCCTTCCCCTAGACATCTGTTTGCCATGGGTGACCCTACCAAGGGCATAAAGCCCCCGACAACATAGCCACTAGGATCATCAGGACACACAAACTCCTCCACCACAGTAAGGTGGCGGCTCAGGGAGGAGCATGTTACATATTTCAATAAGTGAATATTTCAGACAGCAGGTTTATTGTAACTTGTGTTCTGTTTGTGTTTCAGATGTTTCTGCTGCTCATTGAACATCACTTCTTACCGTCCAGCGGCTCCCAAGCAAAAAGGTTGTTTCCAGTTTTACAGATTAGCAGTGGAGAGAGAATTTCCATATGTCCAGAGAGACATTTCAATCCATCTGTCGCTGCTTGAAGCTGCACTGGAGAGGATGGACACAAACACCTGCTGCAGAAGGAGTTGGAGAGCTGCAGCCTTGATGCTTTACCTTATGCCTTCCAACAAATCACAACACACTTTTTCATAATAAGCATCATTTTGTGGAAGTTGGACAGACAGAACATAAATGTATATGTGGCGAGACAGGGGGAGTATGTGAACTATAGTTTAAAATTGCTGCCAACACCACTCTGGTACTTTCACCCAGAGATTATTAACATGTACTCAACACAAGGCATTCAGGTTTGTTATACTAACGAGGCATGAAACAAGGGTCCAGTTAAAATTAACACAATCTTTATTCTATTTTCTTCAAAGCCGTCCGGAAGTCATTCTCCATGGCCTCTCCAAACTCCTCCCATGCCTGAGTTTTTGCCTTAGCGACCTCCAAAGCCGCGCTCCGCTTAGCCTGCTGATACCCATCAGCTGCCTCTGGAGTCCCACTTGCCAGAAAGGCCTGATAGGACTTTTTTTTTCAGGACTTTTTTTTTCAGGAGGGAAAACAGTGGTGGTAGATGAGATCCACCCAGGGTTACTTAAGGTTCTGAATGCTGTAGGGCTGTCTTTGCTGACACGCCTCTGCAGCATTGCGCGGACATTGGGGACAGTTACCCTGGACTGGCAGACTGGGGTGGTGGTCCACCTCTTCAAAAAGGGGGAGTGGAGGGTGTGCTCCAACTACAGGGGGATCAGCCTCCTCTGGTAAGGTCTATTCAGGGGTGCTGGTGAGGAGGGTCCGTCAGATAGTCAAACCTCAGATTGAGGAGGAGCAGTGTGGTTTTCGTCCCGGTCGTGGAACAATGGACCAGCTCTACACTTCAGGGTCTTTGAGGGGGCATGGGAGTTTGCTCAACCAATCTACAGGCATTCAACCGAGTCCCCCAGAGACTCCTGTAGGGGGTACTCCGGGAGTATGGAGTGCCGGACCTGCTTGTGCAAGCTGTCCGGTCCCTGTACGACCGGTGTCAGATCTTGGTCCGCATTGCCGGCAGTGATTCTGTTCATAACTTTTATGGACAGAATTTCTAGGTGCAGCCAAGGTGTTGAAGGGATCCGGACTGGTGGCCTCAGGATTGGGTCTCTGCTCTTTGCGGATAATATGGTTCTGTTGGCTTCATCGGGCCGTGATCTTCAGCTCCCACTGGAGCAATTCGCAGCCGAGTGTGAAGCGGCTGGGATGAGAATCAGCACCTCCAAATCCGAGACCATGGTCCTCAGCCAGAAAAGGGCGGAGTGCCTTCTCCGGGTCGGCAATGAGGTCCTGCCCCAAGTGGAGGAGTTTATGTATTTCGGGGTCTTGTTCACGAGTGAGGGAAGGATGGAGCGGGAGATCAACAGGCAGATCGGTGTGGCGTCTGCAGTGATGCGGACTCTGCATCGGTCTGTCGTGGTGAAGAGTGAGCTGAGCCAAAAGGCAAAGCTCTCGATTTACCGGTCGATCTACGTTCCTACCCTCACCTATGGTCACGTGGGTAGTGACCGAAAAAACAAGATTGTGAATACAAGCAGCCGAAATGGGTTTTCTCTGCTGGACTGGCTCTCCCTTAGAGATAGGGTGAGAAACTCTGTGATCTGGGAGAGGCTCAGAGTAGAGCTGCTGCTCCCCCACATCGAGAGGATCCAGATGAGGTGGCTCGGGCATCTGGTTAGGATGTTAGGATGTCTGGAGAGGCAACGTGGCTTCCACTAGAGCATGGTTTATGGGGGGTTTGTTGGCTTGTCTGAAACCTCCCCAGGCCATTTTGCTGATTCGGTGTGGGGGCCCCCTCTAGTCGATGGAGGTGGAGTTGGCAACCATTTTAGTTTGCCTGGTCGGGGCAATACGGGCTCCCCCTCACCTCGGCAGTTGGTGACCAGCGTTAGCTCCATGCTGGTCACGAACGGGTTTCCACCATAACTCACACACTGTCCCCGGTCTCTTTCTCTCTTTTTCCTGCTCTCTCTGCCTCCGACCAGACAGGTTTCCATTTGCCGCTGGCCGGCTGCTTTGCACCTCATTCACACTGTTGTTTGTACCCTCCACCATTTCCTCTCATTTGGAGCCGGCAGGGTTTATTATTGTCCGTATTGCTGTGGGGAAAGCCTAAAAAATCCCAGACGATGTCCCCAGTGTTACCTTCCGACTTATTACTCCTAACCGTGGTATGGAGATGTCTGGTTTCCAGGGAAAGCTTGGCTCGTATGCTGGTAACTCGTGTCTGCCCAAGTCGGCTTCCTTAGCATGCTAGCAACAAAGGACACAACCGATCGTCTTAGTTTAATGGATTTATTTACTCCAACCAGCTCAGAGGCAGTTAAAGGTACAATTTGAACAGTGGGACCCAAGGGGATGAGTAGTTCTATTTAAAGTCCCTTGTATTGGAGAATTGGGGCTATGTCTCCCTCTTAACTTATCCCCTTTCCACATGTAATGCCGCTAACAACAGCAACAACTTAACTTCCGCCTTCTCTTCCGGTAGTCTCCCGTCTGCAGTCGCTCACATCCCCGATGTGCTGGATCCCTCTTGGGTCACTCCACGGAACAGCAAGGTTGGCAACAACAGCTTAGAAAGGCAAAGTGGCACGGGCGTCTATTGGAACCTACAGCAAGTAAAATATGCTTAAAACAAAGTAAAACAATTAAACTAAAACACTGCAAAGCAGCAGCCATCAGTGGGATGACCAGCAGGAGTGGTGATTAACTGCAACTCTTCCAGCGACGTGTGCTGCAGCAGACGGTGTCAGCTGCCTGCAGGACTGCAGTGCTGTTGGAAGCTCCCCGATCTATCCCCCAGGATAACAGATTTAGCCGGCGAGGGGAGTCTTCATAAGCAGGAGGTGACACGAAGCACAAGTTTCCCACAGCAACTTGGGTGTGTGGATCAATTCGGCGCGGTAGCAACAGTAGTTGCCGTGACAGCCGGAAGTCATGTGACCAGCCAACCAGGTGAGTGCTTGATGGCAGAAGCTGGCTCTGGGCCTGTTTAAATATGTTGCCAACTTCAGCTGATTGGCTGGTAATGCAAGTACTCACTTCATACTCCCACATATACATGTTGTACACATTTAAAGAGAATATGTTCCTCAGAAAATGCATCAGTTGTTAATTTTTTATGTCCAAAATAAATATCTCATCACCTGCTTTTAAGCTTTGTGTGCATTATGGAATCGATCAGTAGCAAAGGTGAAGGAGTAATCCATCGCTGGAGGGGTTATTTGTGACTGACTTATGGTTTAAAAGAATTATGAGGACATAGTCACACAGAATTAGCAGTATATGAGGGTTAAAATGTAGAAAGGGTGGTGAAATGTTTACAGGTGTGTACTTTTATGTGTTCACAAGTATTTGATGCCAGACCTTGTTAAATATGACAAACTTCATCCTGAGATATGCTGCATTTTAAAAAGCTGATAAACTGTAATGTAATGCACACCCCAGGATGAGGACGTAAAATGTAGCGAGCAAAGATGGATTATTTAATATTTCATAGCTATTACTGGTTAATAACTACTTAATATTTTTGTTAGCTAATATTTCATAGATGTGGCCAAACTACATCTACCTGACAAAAACTGAATACATCAGACTCTTTACAAAGTCATTTCTTTTTTTTATAACTATTTACTTAACTATTTACATGTGTGTATATGATGATCATGTCACTTTGGCTTTTCCTGCCATGCTTTCCATTACTTCCCTGAGACCCTCCATCCCAGTTCTCCGCTGGCTTCAGCTCTGCCCATCAAGCCGCTGGTTCTTCTTCCTCCTTTGTCTGCTGTTCAGCATCTAACAGCCTGCCAGAAGAGTGTCGGCCCTTTTCCTATTTCTGGAAAAAAGCATAGGGAGGGTGGAGACAGACACACACAGCAACCATAATAAAACACTTTGAATTGTAATATAGTGACACTCGACAAGATGCATGTACAATGCAATAGGATGTTTTTTTTTTTTTTTTTTTTTTACCAGATCTAGGGTGGCAGAGGGTGGTGGCAGCTGGTTGGTGCTGGCTGATGGTGGTTGATGCTGGCTCTGGTAGTTGCTGAATGGATAAACATTTTAGAAATTTAGTTTTATAAACACAAAGGATGGCTAATAAAGCTAAGCTTTCATTATAATATATAGTGTAAAATCCTCAGTTATCCAGGAGAGCACAAGCTGCAATAGCAGTCATGTCAACTGGAATTAAACGTAAAAAAAAAGTATATATATGGCTCAATGACAAATAAAACGTCTAAAAAGATATTTTTAAAAAGTATTTTCAAAATTAATGGCATGCATATTTTTGAGTCTAGAACAATGTATTTACTCAAGTCACATTTGTTAAATAATATTTTCAAGTGTTTAAATTGATGCATAAAAAATGTCAGGTGGCACAACCAATTATTTACAAAAATATATATATTTTCTAATGATTTATTCGAAGTCAAATCTTTGGGAAGTGTCCCTTAGAGAAGAGTATCAAACTCAAGAGCTGCTATCCTGCAGGTTTTAGTTATTTACTTGCTCCAACACACCTGAATAAAATCAAATGGATGCAACAGTTTCTTGTCAACTTCTTCACAATAACCCATTAATCTCAGGCAGGTGTGTTAAATCAAGTAAACAATGAAAACCTGCAGGATACCGGCCTTCGAGGACCGGAGTTAGACACCCCTGCTTTAGAGCGTCTACAGTGAGCAACACTTTACTATATTGTGGCTATGTTTTGTATGTAGAATAATTTAAAATTATTGCGTTCTAATGGTGAAATATATCCTTATATCAGTATGCAATTTTACATCTAAAGTAAGAAAAGTAATGTGTAAATATACAAATGAGTGCATTCAATACATCAGCTATTTCCTTCATAGCTGACAACCCTTTTTTCACTTTAACCTGTTATTTATTGGTTTAAATTGATCTTTTACATGGTTGCGCCACCTGATTAAATTAGTAAAGAGAAATATGCTGAGTAAATGTATTTTAATTGGTTTCAGATATAAAAAATGCTTTAGTCAACAGTCCAACATATGATAGAAACATCAGCTTAAATGAATTTTAATTTTAATTTAATAAATCTAAATCCCTGCGATGGACTGGTGACCTTTCCAGGTGTACCAGCCTCTCATCTGCTAATGGCTGGGATTTGCTCCAGCTTCCCCACAACTCTGAAATGGATAAAGCAGAATAAAAAATGGATGGATAAACATCCAAATCCAATTCATCAAAAGTATGGCAAGATGTTAAAACATTAAATTAATTGTAACTGAGATGAAACACTAATCACATACTAAATATAAATAATAGTGTTTTAACATTAACAGCTGTGATTAACAAATATTTCAAAACATTTTCAGGTTTCAGGTGTATATAAAGGAGTCCCAGTCTGCAGGAGTGCCTTGAATTAAGAGGTTCTGGCTCTGAGACCACTTTGAGGACTTTGGTTGTGCAGTAAAATATTATATCAGCAGGATGAAATCATAGCAACTCATTTCGTCCCAACTGCTGCATGTGGCTAACTTCAATCTCATCTCAACTACTTTTCAGTGAAAGTCAGCCATGAATAAATTTACCCTGTGCCCTCTACATTTACCCACATGGATAAAATTCACCTGTCAATGAACATGTAAATACCTACAAAAAGTCTCTTGGACCTTTAGCCTAAATCAAACAGGATTTTGGCCATTTGTAGGTAATTTTTGTCCTTTTCTTGCATTAAATTTTAACAAGGTTAAAGGGCGTGGCCATGGCCGATGATGTTTTTGAAAAGACTGTAAATGTAAATTCATGCCATGATGTTTTATTTTCAATTTTGCACCACCTGACATTTTGGAAGTTTGAGATGTCAAAACATAAAAAACTATATATTATAGAATAAAGTGATGCATCTAATGCATTGATAAAATTATTTTAATAAAGAAATAATATACATATACATACATATATATATATATATATATATATATATATATATATATATATATATATATATATATATATAAAGATTAAAGTGTGGTGTCTGGGTATTTATGTGAGCAAGAGGTTCTCACTCACATCGTAGAACAAATGAAGATGAATTAGAAAAGACAGGCATCTTAGATCTTTACTGATTTTCTGTTTCTGGACAAGATGAATGAATAACACCTCGTCTTTGGGAAGGACGTCTGACATTAATCATCCTCCACTTCTGTTTAATATGCTGCATCTGCCTCATCCAGCCCTCTTCCTGTTTCACCACATTTTTATTATTTCTGTCAGATCAAATGTTTTAAATATGTCATAACTCCCTTTGGACACTGCAGACATGAAAAACCTTCTGTGGAGGAAAATCTGGTGTTTATGTTTTTCTTTGATACGTTTTTGGCCCATAAATGTTTGAAGATTTGAAAATTTTCAGTTGTGTGTTTTGTCCTGATGTTAGATATTAGTAGACCTTTAGTTTGCTGTCATATATGAATATTCACATTTAGAAGTGTGAGAAATATGTCTGGGAAACTCAGCAGCCTAATTGCTTTCCAAACATATTTAAAAGATCAGGTTTATTGATCAATTCAAAATCCTGCCACAGAGCTCAGCAACATGAAAGCTGAAAGGATGTCTGAGAAACTTGCAAATAAATTCAAATTTTCCTCTCGGATGAATAAAGTATTTTAATTTAATTTCAGACTGACATCATGAGTTTTTGTTTTTAGTTTTGGGTAATTTGAAACAGTTTGTGAGAGATTATTAGTCAAATGTGATGTCCAGGGTGTAGTACTACAATCTGACCAAAAGGGGGCAATAACTGATAGAGGGATTATTGTCACCTTATAGATTGATTTAGTTTATCTATCTTATCTGGAATTAGCAAAGTCCACATAAACTGCTAATCTCATAAACTATTGTTACCTTCTGACAGATCTCGGACTGCAACTATTGTGTTTCTGACTGGGATGACTCAGCAGATTTACTCAAACAGTTTGGAACAAACTTTAGGTCTCAAATTTTTCAGGTATTTTTGTTTCATACTTCTTTTTATTGTATTGTATTGTATTATTTCCAAAGGATATGAAGATGTTTGCATCTAAATTATTATAAATTATGAATTTCTTATAAATGAAAATGTCTTCCACAAGTAGAGCACAAAAATTCTATTCAATTAAACTTCATTTACACAGGCACTGTTCATTTCCATCCAGCTCATTGTACTCTGATTATAATCTAAAACAAATCCATTCTATGATCCACATTAGTCTAATTTGCAATAATTGTCTCAATATAAATGAATTTACAGAATAACTACCAAGAAATAGAAACCAAAAGATTGGATCAAATCTTCTCTTTGATTTAATCCTCCATCCTGAGCTGCACGAGGAGACAGAGGAGAGAAAACCTCCATCAGAACCAGAACCAGGAAGGAAATCCTCCATCAGAACCAGAACCAGTAAGGAAATCCTCCATCAGGACCAGAACCAGGAAGGAAATCCTCCATCAGGACCAGAACCAGGAAGGAAATCCTCCATCAGGACCAGAACCAGGAAGGAAATCCTCCATCAGGACCAGATCCAGGAAGGAAAACCTCCATCAGGACCAGAACCAGGAAGGAAAACCTCCATCAGGACCAGAACCAGGATGGAAAACCTCCATCAGGACCAGAACCAGGATGGAAAACCTCCATCAGGACCAGGAGAAGCGGCCATCCTCCTGGACCAGTTGGGTGGGGAGAGGACATTAAAGAGGGGTCAACCAGCAGGGATTCCTGGTTAGAAAGAAAATGAGAAAAACACACACACACACACACACACACACACACACACACACACACACACACACACACACACACACACACATATATATATATGTAGCCAAGATTGCTGTTCCTGTTTCAGTCACTCCTCATCAATACCCCAAGTTCCACATTTAAAAGGTTGGATAAACTTTTGTCAAACTTTCTATGGATAAATAAAAAAGTAAGAATTAAATATAAAACACTTTTATCAGCTAAGAGAAAGGGAGGCTTAAACCTACCTGTTTTAAGAAATTATTACTGGACAGCCCAACTTCAAGCCCTTATATTATTATAACTAAAGATGAAGATGTAATATGGGTGGAAATGAAACAGAGGGCTTTCTCGAAGATTTAATTAGACTCACTACCCTTTACAACAAAAGGAGTACAGAGAGATCTTAAGATCCAGAATTATTGGATTAAAGAGACAATGAAAACATGGTCCAAAATACCAAAGACGTGAAATCTATCAAGTTCAGTAAGCAGAGCTATGTTACCGGCCTAGCCTGGCCCTTTAAGAAAGTGGCATTGCGGGGAGTCTAGTTGTTGTAGTTCTAGGTTTTGGTGCTTGGTTCTGTTACCTGTCTGCAGCCGCTGGCAGTGCGGTCACGCTCCTGTGCTCTATGCTGCATGATATAGCCAATAAAGCTTTGTACTGCAAAAAGAGAATCCAAGACTACGCCTGTTCAGCCTCCGTACTACGGTTAGGAGATCACTGGGCAGGGGAAGGGAAGTAACACTGGGGGCTCGTCCTGGAATTCGTTGCCAAGAAGACCGAAGTAACTACACGGACCACGAAGAGAAAAGACAGCGGCAGCCGAGAGAGAAAATGGCAGCGCCTGTTTACCGTGGTAATGACAATGCGAATACTAAAAGACACTTCAAGGTAACGGAACATAATGTGAGCACAAACCCGTTTTGGCCAGATATGACAGATGCTGCTAGAGCTAATATGAGACCAACTGAGCCAGTCGCGGATTATAATGGGAACCAAACTAATCCGTTTTTGACTAGCATGGAGCTAACGCTAGCCGCCACGAAGAATGAGCACCGCGGGCAGATGCAGCAACAAGGGGCGACATGGCAGCTTACTCCGCCGCCATCGGCACACACCAACCCGTTTATAACGCCCGTGGAGACGGCTGGTTGTCAGTTTGGGGCCGTTTGTCACCGCGAGAGAGTGACATCAACACCATTTGTGCCCAGTAGTAATGCAAATGAATATAAAGTGAATCAGACCCCTTTCACGCCCATGAACTGCGACTATTGGACTCCCGCTCATTACACACAAGCACAGACACCACACATTATGCCCAGCGCTGGTCGGCCCGGCCCGAGGCGAGTGAAGTCGGCGCCCCGCAGCCATTCCTCGCGCCAGGTGCTTGTCTATCCTGCGGAAAGCAGCGACGAGGAAGGCTACTTGAAAGAGAGGATCCCAGTTCTGCGGCCAGGACAGTTCAACGGGTCAGGTTCGTGGAAAGACTTTATTTGCCAGTTTGAGACATGTGCACGAGCTAATCACTGGACAGAAGATACCAAAGCTATTCAACTCAGATTCAGCTTAACTGGTGCAGCTGGTACTATAGTTCACAAAAACCCCAAGTCAGCCCACTGGAGCTATGAACAAATAAAAAATGAAGTGGATGCTGCATATGGACCACATTCAGAGCATGCCGCAGCCATTAGAATTGAGCTGAGGCAGAGAGTCAGGAAGCCCGGTGAAGCCATGCACACCCTCCGTGATGACATCTATGAGAAGGTTGCCATTGTTTACAGTGACCGCTCTGAACTAGACCAAGACAGTATCTCTGTAGAGATTTTCACTAATGCTATGACAGATGCCGACATTATCCAGAAGCTCTTAGAAGAAAAGCCCAGCACACTTGCCAAAGCGTACGACGTTGCACACCGGCATGAGACCACAAAGAGAGCTGCCAGGGCCGTAACACAGATGATGCGCCCAAGCTTGGGGCCCCGTGGCGCCACAACGAGAACAGCCGTGGTGTTTGAGGATACTCCTGCGCCGGTGTGTGACCAGCCTAGGTGCGCTCCAGTAACTCCTTTCGAGCAACCAAGGGGTGCGCCAAGGGCCCGCCAGCAACGTTCTAAGAAGACTGTTCCCAGCAAAATGACCTCAGGGGAGGTCATCTGCCATAACTGCTCCGGCGTAGGACACATACAGAGGCAGTGTCCTTCCCCACGTCGACCTCAACAAAGGCAAGTGAGTCTTATCCAAGACCCATTTCCCGATACCAGCGCAGTTATCGTCTGCTCAAAAGGTCAAGAAGAAGAGATGTGTGTTCAGATAATGATACATGGACTAAGACTTTGTGCTCTATTGGACTCTGGTGCCCGAAGAAATGTGCTGCCCCTACACCACTTCAACTCTCTACCAACCCGGTCCAGGCCCCCTATACAGCCATCCATTGCCAAGGTCCTGCAGGGGATAGGGCCCGAAGGTTTAGCTGTCCTGGGAGAAGTGGTATTGCCTGTCCTAGTGGGGAGCAGAAAAGCCGATGTGAACTTCATCATGGCCGACACAGCCGATAGCACCGAAGTCATCCTGGGGCACCCCTTCCTGCGTCAGTCAAATGCCTGTTTGGACTACGGCCGTAAAGAAATAACCCTCTTCGATGAGAAAGTTCCACGCTACGACCCCGCCTACCAGCCTGCAACTCATTTGGTCCGAGTCGCCCGCACCACCGTCCTGGAACCTGGTCGCGAGTATGTGGTACCTGGTTTCACCCGCCTTCCCTCCGCCAACAGTGGGGACCTGTTGCTCAGTCCAACCAAGACCTTCATCGAGAGACACTGTGTCCTAGTAGCCCATGCTGTTGTGCAACCACAGAGGTCCGCGGGCATCCCCATCCGAGTCTTCAACCCAGGGGCTACACCCGTCACCCTGAAGAGAGGGGCCGTGGCCGGTGTCCTTCAACCTGCCGAGGTGGTGGGCACCCTGGAGCCCCCGTCAGTCTCGCCCCCGTCCAAGCCGGGGTCTGCCAACCTTGTTTCTGTTCCTTCTCATTTGCAGGTCCTGTATTCTGAGAGCTGCTCTGGCCTGTCGGAGGGTGACCATCACAAGCTAGCCCTCCTGCTGCAAAGTTATGGCGATGTATTCTCTACTGGTCCTGCTGATCTTGGCCGCACCAACATCGTGCAGCATGACATCCAGACCACGCCGGGGCCACCTGTCAAGCAGCCTTCTCGCAGGATGGCAGCCGACAAGCAGCTTGCCGCAGACCAGCAGCTACAACAGAGTCTCGACGCGGGTGTGGCTCAGCCTAGCAACAGCGGCTGGGCTGCACCTATCGTGATGGTGAAGAAAAAGGACAAGTCCCCCAGGCTCTGTGTGGACTACAGGCCACTGAATGAAAGGACAATCAAGGACGCATATCCACTGCCACGAATCCAGGACACCCTCGACACCTTGTCCACTGCCAGGTACTTTAGCACACTTGACCTGACCTCGGGGTATTGGCAAGTAGAAATGACCCCCAGAGCCCGTAAAGCCGCAGCCTTCTGTACCCGCAAAGGACTTTTTGAATGGAATGTGATGCCCTTCGGATTATGTAACGCTCCGGCCACTTTCCAAAGACTTATGGACCGAGTGTTAGTGGGACTGCAGTGGGAGACATGTCTAGTGTATTTAGACGACATAGTGGTTCTGGGGCGTGACACTTCCCAAATGTTAGAGCGACTACAGCAAGTCTTCAAAAGGCTCCGCCAAGCAAACCTAAAACTTAAGCCGTCTAAGTGCTGTTTGTTTCGGGAGGAGGTGGCTTACCTGGGGCACATCGTCTCCGCCAATGGCATCGCCACTGACCCCCAAAAGACTGAGAAAGTTAGGGACTGGCCCACACCTAGACACGTGACTGAGGTGAGGCAGTTTGTCGGCCTAGCCTCTTACTACCGACGTTTTGTCCCTGACTTTGCCACAATAGCCAAACCACTGCACGAACTGACAAAGAAATACGCCCGCTTTAGCTGGACTGCCCAATGCCAAGGGGCGTTTGACGAACTAAAAAGACTGTTAACTTCAGCTCCTGTCCTGGGCTACCCCCTCGACAAAGGAGAAATGTTTCTGGACACTGACGCTAGTGACTGTGGGATCGGAGCTGTCCTCTCCCAAGTACAAGGGGGCGAGGAGAGGGTGTTAGCCTATGGGAGCAGGCGACTGTCAGCTGTCGAACAGAACTACTGCACCACCCGTAGAGAGCTTCTGGCAGTTGTAGATTTCACCTCCCACTTCAGACAGTATCTACTGGGCCGCCCCTTTATTGTTCGAACGGACCACAGTAGCTTACGTTGGCTGACCAGGCTAAGAGAACCAGAAGGCCAGCTGGCACGCTGGCTAGAAAAGCTGGCCGAGTACGACTTTACCGTTGTCCACCGCCCAGGCAAGGTCCACCAAAACGCAGACGCACTTTCCAGGCGGCCGTGCCGGGGGTCCTGCCCCTGCACCATACAAGACCCCGAGCTTAGCAGTGACCGGTGCCAAGACAAAGCAGTGCAGTGTGACCCTTCTGATTACTCCACAGTACCCGTGCCTTTCACATCCATCCCAGGGCAGCCTCTAGTGGGGGTAGTGGGGCTTGGGCCTGAGTCACCTGTAGTGGGGGTGGGGGACACATCTAGTAGCTGTTTTTCCACCTGTCCAGCTATCCACAGAGTAAGCGGGCCACCACAAACTGGTTTGTTCCAGGGGTGGACACTAGAGCAGCTGAGCACAGCCCAAAAGAATGACTCTGATATTGCACCAGTCTGGCAGTGGGTGGATAACGGGGGGAGCCGTCCACCATGGTCCACCTTAGCTGCCCTTAGCCCAGCCACAAAAGCCTACTGTTCACAGTGGAAAAGACTGTACATTAAAGATGGAGTACTACTTAGGAAGTTTTTCTGTCCTGAAGGCAAAACATTTTACCCCCAGATCCTCCTGCCCCACACATTACGTAAAGCTGTAATGGAGCAGATGCACGATGGTCCAGTCGGAGGACATTTTGGAGGGGAAAGGACTCTTGCTCGTGTCAAAACCAGGTACTATTGGTACAACATGAGGGACGAAGTGACATTGTGGTGCCGCACATGCACCAGTTGTGCTGCCAAGGCCCGCCCTACGAAAACACCACAGGCCGCCATGGGCACCGTGCGGGTTGGAGCACCTATGGAAAGAATCGCAGTCGACCTCATGGGGCCTTTAAATGAAACTGACAGACACAATCGCTATATTGTGGTCGTACAAGACTACTTCTGTAAGTGGGTTGAAGCCTATCCAGTCCCTAACGAACAGGCGCTAACAGTGGCCGAAAAGATTGTCTCAGAGTGGGTATGTAGGTACGGAGCCCCACACACACTGCACAGCGATCAGGGAACAAATTTCGAGTCAGCTGTATTCCAGAACATGTGCCAGCTACTGGGAATCGAAAAGACTCGCACAACCCCTTTTCACCCGCAATCGGACGGACAAGTGGAGCGCTTCAACGCCACCTTGCAAAAGACACTAGCAGCCACCGCCGAAAGGTGTCACTGGGACTGGGATTTAATGCTCCCCTATGCAGTCATGGCTTACCGAGCCACCAAACACAGTTCCACCGGACTGACCCCTAACATGATGCTGTTTGGTAGAGAAGTCACTGAGCCCATAGACTTAGTCGCTAGTCTCCCACCAAATGACACTAGTACCAACTCACTACCTGAATATGTCCTAAAACTAAGAGAAAGACTCGAACTCTCCCACCAGATCGCACGAGAGGCCCTGGGAAAATCCTCTGAAAGAGCAAAGAGACAATATGACAAAAACATTTGCCAGACCCAGTATAAAGTTGGCACTGCTGTGTGGCATTTGATCAAAGGCACCCAAAGAGTGAGAAACAAAGTGCGAAAGTTCATGCCAGCCTACGAAGGTCCTTATTTCATAGTGGGCCTGCTGGATGACTTGGTGTACCAGATCCAAAAGAGCCCAAGGTCAAAGGTCAAAGTTGTCCACCATGATAAGCTCAAGGTCTACCACTCCAGAACCCCGCTAGACAACAGCTGGGTTTTCCAGAGAACCGACACATCGATACCACTGGAGGTGTCGCCACCAGCTTCTGATGGAGAATCTGACATCGACAGCGGGCCTCTTCAGCTGTGGGACACATCCTCCACCGAGTATCCTGTCGCAGCGACCAGCGAGGGCGCTGGTTCCTCTCCACCTGTTTCACCGCACCCTAGTCCACCTCCCGCCAGCCCTGCTCAGCCTCAGCAGAATGAGGCTGGTACTCCACGTCCTGCACGGAGGGTGAGACAGCGTCGTCCTCTGGTCTTCACACCTCGGCCTAGACCCCGGAGGACAACACGAGCACCTGATATGTTGGGTGACTGGATTAGTCACTAGACATTGCTAAAGAAGCACTTCTACCTGAGTCAGGGTGTAGGCGGATCGCTGCTCTACTCAGAGTTAAAAAAAAAAAAAGAAGAGACTGTTCTGTTTGAAAGTCAAATAGCATGTTCGTTGTTTACAAGTTTACATGCCATTTAAAGTAACACCATTCTTCCTGTTATATATGTTACTGCCAGCTATTGTGTTTCATATCAAGTGCCTTATGAGTTATGGGAGTAGTGGCTGCTAAAATATGGATTTGAAATGTTGATGCCTTTTTGTTGAGCTAAACAACTACAGGGTATTTCACCAGACGTACATGCAATGCACTTAACCATACTACCTTTCTTCCAGGATACCTCCACGCACTGTACGCTCTATTGTGTTTTGATTTAAAAGAATATGTGCACTATTTCTTTTATGAACTCTTAATGGACATTACACATTCACCTGAGTTATTCCCTTTAAGTAATTACCTATACAGCATGTACTGACTGTGGGCTGGGGAATATGACCATTACAGGGGAGTGTTTGATTTATAATGACCTATGGTAACTTGTGCTGGAGTGATGTTAAGGGTTTAATCATCATCCAGAGTGGGGGTAGTGTTACCGGCCTAGCCTGGCCCTTTAAGAAAGTGGCATTGCGGGGAGTCTAGTTGTTGTAGTTCTAGGTTTTGGTGCTTGGTTCTGTTACCTGTCTGCAGCCGCTGGCAGTGCGGTCACGCTCCTGTGCTCTATGCTGCATGATATAGCCAATAAAGCTTTGTACTGCAAAAAGAGAATCCAAGACTACGCCTGTTCAGCCTCCGTACTACGGTTAGGAGATCACTGGGCAGGGGAAGGGAAGTAACAGCTACAAAGATTGTAAAAAATTTGGATTTTGTACCATGTAGTATGGACACAAGTTTTGAGAATGGATTAATATTTATTGACCAAATCTTTAAAGGACCAATCCTGAAATAATCTGAACAACTTAAACAGGAATTTAATTTAACAAACAATGATGTCTATAAATACTTACAACTGAGACATTACCTTCAAAACCATAATGAAAGAGATAGAATATTCAAGGAATTAACAAAGGTATGTCAAAACTTTATGAAGCAATGCAACTCGAATCCATTGTCAGTAGTTTCATTGTGAAAGAAAAGTGTGAACTGGAAGCAAATATAATCATAACAGATGAAGATAGGGAGGAAATACTTAATCTGGACATAAACTAACAGCCCCACGTGGAGGGAGTTTGACTGGAAGGTAAATATATATGGGTTTTATCTAGGTTATATATATATATATATATATATATATATATATATATATATATATATATATATATATATATATATATATATATATATATATATATTTGGTTGTTGGACCGTGTTTTTGTCCTGAGTCCGGATCAGACCTAGGTGGACCTCCAGTGGGATCTAACCCGTATTTCCTGCTGCTGTTTGGTCACATCCAAGGAAAGATCGGCGTCACGGGGAAGGGCGGCGCCCGCAGGTATCCTCATCATCATCAAACTGCACAAACAGCTGCAGACAGAAGCAGCAGTGTTCCCAGCGTTCCCAGAGTCCAGGAGCCGGACACACTCCTCCCTGTCCTCAGCCTCACGGACCGGCCGAGCGGGAAGCAGCGCAAACATCCGCCACGTTTGGAAACATCGAAACAGGGAAGTTGGAGCTTCGCTTCGCGCTGCTGTAGGAAGTATGTTCAGCTGGGTCAAACAGGAGCACGGTGGCCGCAACAAGGAAGGAGAGATGTACCAGACCGTCACCGAGGGGCTGCAGACCCTCTACACCAAGAAGCTGCTGCCGCTGGAGGAGACGTACCTCTTCCATGATTTCCACTCTCCGGCCCTGGAGGGCGCAGACTTCCAGAGCAAACCCATGGTCCTGCTGGTGGGCCAGTACTCCACTGGGAAGACCACCTTCATCAGGTAAGCCCTAACAGCTGGAAGAGCAGTGTGAGTCTCTGGGGGTGTTTTAGGTCGCCTTTATCTACTGTTACACCTCAGATTGATTAAAATATAACTAGTTTCTGTTCCTCAGAAACAACCTGACAGATGGACGTAGCTGCTCACACACAGTGTTTCAGTAAAAACACCACTCTGGATTTACTGGCTGGGTTCTGGTTAAACTAGATTCACACCCCTGTAACTTTTCCACATTTGTTTCTTGTTTCAGTCACAAACTTTAGTTTATTTTACTGGGATGTCACACACCAACATAAAGTATTTCAGAGCTGTGAAGTGGAAGGAAATTAATTTGTGGGTTGACCATCTCCTGAGTCAGTACTTTGTAGATTCTGCTACAGCTGAACTGCAGGTTTGTTTTTTGGGGGGTATCGTTTCGTCTCTAACAGCTTTGACATCTGAGACTGAGTTTTTTTTTTTTTTTTTGCAAAAGTGGCTCAACATGCAATGTGGACTAATTTGGAAGAAGATTTTATAAAATGTTGTTAATATCTGTGTAAACTACTTGTTTTTAGCTTTTTGACTGTTTGATGCCAAATATTCCTGAACTATTTTTAACCATAGTCCAGTTCCGTGTCAAGACTTTCCTTAAACTCATCATGTTGCCGAACCCCCACCTTGTTCAAGCATGTGCAGGAAAACATCCTCCACATCCACATTCAGTTTCAGCATAGACTGGAGAAGCTGAGATGTTTACGTATTTTATTCTGATTGGACGTTGAATCGGATCAGAAGTGCCCCAGTATCCCTGACTGGATGTTTTGGGGCATTGTCCTGCTGGAAGATGAACCTCCGCCCCAGTTGCAAATCTTCTGCAGCCTCTAACAAGTTTTCTTCCAGAATTTTTCTGGATTTAGCTCCACTAATCTTCCTAAACTAAACTCAACAAATCCTGCGGCATGATACTGCCACCTCCATGTTTCACTGTAGGTGTGCAGCGTTCAGGGTGATGTCCAGTGATAGTTTTCCCATCACAATGCTTTGCATTTAGGCCAGCAAGAATAAACTTTGACCAGATCAGCTTATGCCACCTGTTAGCTGTGTCTCCTACACTGCAGACAGGGCTCCTTCTTGATTCTCCACCTCAGCTGTGGATCGCTGCAGCCTTTTGACTGATCTTCTCTCATTAGTGCTCTCCTTGCCAGTATTTTAAGTTGACCATTATGTCTCAGGAGGTTCATTTCTTCCAAACTCTTTCCATTTCTTTCCATTTTTAGATGATGAATTGAAAAAGGTCAGTGAGGTGTTTGGGATGTTATTTGTGACCTAACCCTGCTTTAAACGTATCCACATCTTCATCCCTGATCTTCGTGGTGCTTTTGTTGGTCTTCATGATGGTGTTTGTTTTCTAATGTTCTCCAACAAACATCTGAAACCATTACAGAACAGCTGGATTTATACTGAGAATAAATTACACTCAGGTGGAGTCTCTTTACTGGATTTTATTTAGGGGTATCAGAGTTTAAGGGAGCTGAATACAAACAGACACCATACTTTCCACATTTTTATTTGTAAAAATGTTTAAAAAAACGAATAATTTTCTTACCATTTCTCAGTTGTTAACTATGTTTTGTTGGTTTCTCACATCAGATCCCCAAAAAAATTAAATGAAGTTTGTGGTTGAGATGAGACATAAATGCGGATCAAGGGGTGTTCAGTTACCTTCAGAAGTGCCAGAATGGCCACGCTTACGTTGTGTTTTTTTAATTCTAATTTATTATTCAGAATTAAGAAATTCAGAATTAAAGTATTCTCCTTTGCGTTTACCTGGAAATGATAATTCTGATTTGAGGTTTACATTAAAAACACGTTTAATCGCCTTTATTTATTTGCGCTTTAGATCAGGGGGTTGGGAACAGGCGGACAGAAGTAAAACTCCAGTTCCTTCTTCTTTTCGTTTAGTCTACAACATGGAAGACCACACAATAACATTTTCGCTCTGATTTAGATTCTAGTTTTGAAGCAGCATCTCGACACCAGCACACTGCTTCACTTTGGTCAGCTGAAGAGAAGAAGGGAGGTAGAGTACCGTACTGTCATGGCGAGAGGACAAGGGAACAAGCATGTGCAGAACAACTGGAATTAATTTAAAGCAGAATGAACATTTATATGATCGAGGAATTATTCCATTCGGATTTAAGACCAAAATAAACCAGCCACTTACTCAGATATAAGTTTAATTCAGAATAGCCACTTTAATTTGAAATTTGTTGTTTACATTTTAAAGAGGATTTAATTTTTATTCTGAAATAAAGCTGTCGTGTTAACGTGGCCAGAGATAAATCTCTGTGCAGTCTAGACCTACAGTCATACTGCAGGTAAAAGTCGCCCAGATCAAAACCAGACTGCATTTAGTTCCAGCCAAACCTTACCTGTCGGACAGATGGATTCACTTCTGAAAGGAGTTCTTGGTCCACTCAATGGCTGCAAGGTGTCCAGATCCTGTAGCTGTAGAACAAGCTCAATCATCTTTGTTCATTCTCACCAAACATGACCATTTTGGTCTGGTCTGTCCCTCATTGCTAATCCACAGCAGCTAGCCAGATACCTACCTCTACCCGTAATGAGGCGTTGGTCCTCTTCAGGAACTTCATCACCATGTCATTAAACAGAGTAACACTGAAATGAACACATTTCCATCAGAAATGTTCATCTACAAAGATTACAGATAAATCACGTCAAATAGAGCTAACTAGCTATCATGCTAATGTATGCTAGTGGCTGAGCATGCTAATGCTTCAATGTCAAAAAGAACAAGATTTAAAAATTGCTGACACCATCAAACACCAGTTTTCAGCATAAACATACAGAGGACGTCACAAATGAAGAACCATCAGCTAGAAGTTCTAAGTTTATCCTCTGAAACAAGGAGCGTGGACATCATTCCAGAGGTTTCATAGTTTGTTCAGATCCAGCTTTGCAAACTAAGCCATGCTGTCATGTTCTTTATAGGGTACGTTCATACTGCCACTACGTTTGGTCCACTTTTACAGGACTGTGGTCTGCTTCCATGAATTCTGGTTTGCTTGAAAGCTGGGGGTCTCAGTTTACTTGAAAATGGACTATCCAGTGGACCAAAAAGAAAGGGGCGTATGCCAATCACGATAAAGCATCAAGAGTGATGGAGAGTATTGTTTGGGTAGGAGAAAAACAAAGCCAGCAGTGTGTTTCAGAAAAATAAATATATTGTGCACACCACAGTAAAATTATTAAGAACCCCAAGACCAGAGTCATGTACAGGTCCAGTTTTACCAACCCGCACCCTCCAGAACCTGTTAGATGACCAAATCCGACCCAGTGATGTAGAACCCGTGACCCGACCCCCTACCGCACGTTAACAAATTAAGTAATTGTAAATTATAATTGTAATGCTTTTCTTTATTCGTTCATAAATTTAATGTAATGCTGTCGTTTTGTCATCAATTTAATTTACGATAAATAAAAAAGGAAAAGACAATAACAAAATAAATATTTTTGAAGGTTTACTTTAAGAATAACTTGTGTACGTTTTTTTTTTTTTTTTTTATTCTTGCATATTGCACTGAACCACTAGACCACCTCCCTGTAGTCTCTGTTATTTGGCCACTTGCGGTTTTATCCAGATTGGTGCATAAACAAGATATCACCCATTATCCCTGGTTTCAGCTGTCTTCTCTGTTCCTGAATCACATAACCAGCAGCGGAAAAATCTCTAACTGGCTGCACTGGATGCCGGGATGGCGAGAACATTCCTCACATTAAGCAAATACTCTTGCAGGGCATCACTGCAAAGGTGTACACGCAAGCCTACACGTTAATGTTCCGCTACTTTTCTGTATATGCTTGCTGCAAACGCTGGAAGCACAACGCGGCCAAAACGCTCGATACTGGAGGTCACCGCAGGGGAGAGTACTCGGCACATGGACTCAAATATAGTGAAAAGCTCAATCTACAGGTTCATCAACCCCCACAACACTTCTACTTTGTTGCCTACACAAAAAAGTGTTTGTCACTGTGCAACTGGTAGCAAAAATTACACAGATGCTGGCAGTTGCGGACAAGGTCTGAGAGACGGTCTTCATAACTATTCGCCATTGTGTTTACCTCTGACCTGTCATGTTCATGCTCTTGTTCGCATAAATGCCTCTAGCGTTCAGGTCGATATTCCAACTCGCACACGCGACGTTACCGTGAGCAGCCTACATGCCAAACATGGCAGCCATGATACGTACGTGGACCCGTCACTAACAGCAAGTATATCCCAGCCCTTAGAGCAGGGGTGCCCAAGTCCAGTCCTCGAGATCTACTATCCTGGAACTTTTAGATGCAAGCCTTCTCCTATACACCTCATCCACATGTCATTCAGCTCTGCAGACGTCTGGTAACACGCTAGTAATTTGATTCAGGTGTGTTGGGGAAGGGTTGCATCTAAAAGTTGCAGGATAACAGATCTCAAGGACTGGACTTGGGCATTCCTGCCTTAGAGAGAAGAGGTTTTCTCCTGCAACCCTTACAAACAAGCCATACTGATTGAGTCTTTTTCTAAGCAGACTGTCATGAAATTTAACATTTAACAAAATATCTGAGGCCTATAGGGTGTGAGATGTAGATATTGACTCCAGATAGTTTGGGAATGACCTTATAACCCTTCCCAGACTGGTGTTCAACAACAACTACTTCTCTAAGGTCTTTGGTGATGTTTTTTCTCCTTGGCATTGTGTTAGTACAGACTTGAATGCTGCAGAGTGTATGTTGTATGCAAACCAGGGCCTTTAATCAGTAGGTAGTAGAGCAGTAGTAATATTAGAATGGGACATCTTTTTATTTCATGGAGGAACTTTGTATGTTGCTGTGGGTGAATAAGTCACAGGAAGGTGCTGAGATGTCATGTGTCTGTACTGACAACAACTGGATACACTTGAGGTTATTTTGGGGTGTGTAGAATAGTTTTATAGTCAGCTTCTGGCCGGAGCTTAGACAGCACAGACGGGCTGTGACCTGCCAGTCATGTGACTCAGTCTTAGTAATGCTGACTTCAGTGTTTGGTTCAGCTCCTGAACTGACAAAGTGAAATTAGACTTGGAGTGTGCCATCTTCTTTGATTGTTATTATTAAAACGTTTCGGTATTTAAATCAGACCTTTCTGTGCCGTAAATACTGAGTGTAAATAAATATATCATTGCTTTCTGTTATTACTGTTCAGGTGGTCGGGATTACTACACCATGTGGAAATGTACCCATATGTACTTTTAAAATAACTTCTAGATCTGGAAAGGTTACCTGAAATACTGGATTTTTCACTTCCAGATACCTGGGATTAAATATTTGTTGATTTTATCGATCCATTGTGATCTGGAATTTGTAAGGCATGTGGAAATGTGGAAATATGTAAAATGAAATGTTTAAATAAATGTAATGAAATGACATCAAATAAATATGAACAAAATTTCTTTATATGTTATCCTTGAACTTTATAAGGTTTTTTATAAAAAATAAAGCAAAAATCTTACAAATAAAATAGAGAAAATTGATTTTATTGAAAATATATATATATATATATATATATATATATATATATATATATATATGTACATATTTGAAAATATAAATATATTTTATATCCGAAAAATATAATAAAAACTGAAAACAAAAAAATATAAATCAATACATTATTTTTCATTATTTTATTTTTTTTAGTTTTCATTATTTATAAGTTATTATTGCTGTTATTTTACCGGTCCGACCCCCTGGAGACCAGGCTGCACTGAACCTGGACTAAGATGAGTTTGACTCTCCAGATTTATACCAAACATAGACCTGCTCATGGGCTCCGCTGTTGTCATGAAAACACACTTTTCAGAGATGTATGAATGGTAACCTCAATAATCTGCTGGTCTGCAACCAGTTTCACACACACGAGGCCCCGTGGAGAAGAGAGTCACATGTTTGGACTGACTGAGAGCAGAGTTCATTGTAACACAGTCATTGTTCATTAGAGATTTGGCAGAGTGTGTATGTGTGTGTGTGTGTGTAGATGAGCATGTGAGTGGGTGTGTGTGCACATATTAAGTGCAAACATTCAAATGTTTTGGCAGCAAATAAAACCAGCTGATCCAACCTGCTGTCAGTTTACGTCATCGTGTTGCAGACAAACTTAACTCTTAAAGCTGTGTGTGTTCTGGTTTTTGTTGGTTGTGAAGACTTGTGTAGTATAATCACTGACCTCACTGAGACCAGCAGCTCTTATGGGGACCAACGGATATAATTCCTGAGTTCCCGATTGGGGTCAGAACCAGTGACATGCAGACGATTACATCCATAAATACTACACGCTACGTGCTACATGATGTCGTGTTATTCTGTGCACATGCGTGTCACTTCAGGGCCACAAAATTGTATTTCATTAAAAAACCTGGATTTGAAGATCTGCAGTGTGAACGTAGCCTATATTAATGAAATGAGGTACACAGTTGTTTGGGAGCATAGGCCCTGCCATCTTGTTTATTTACTGTCCACTTTGCACACTCATACAAACAAGCTACGTCCTTCTTTAGCCCTATTCAGCTCCTCCAGGTGCATTTTAAATAAAGGTCCTCCTGTAGCAGTAATAGTATTAAACATTACATACACAATACTGAATGCACTGCCCTCATTTAGCATCACTGCTAAATTAGACAGCCAGCTAACGTATAAGTCCTCCAATAACTGCACAAGGCTTGGTTTTTATTGTCATTGTATTGTTTTTATTTTTGGGCACCTTTCACAATACCTCATTTTATTTTACTCATATTTCCTTTATTAAACAGATAAAACCCTAATTAAGTTCAGAAATCTCTTTTCAAAGAGTGATCTGGGCAAGAATGTGGTACTTAAAGTATAAAATAACAGAAAACCAACAAACAGAACAGGTAAGACAGATGTAGCAGCCAGCATCAGGAACATGAAATGCAGCATGGGATAAATTATGCAAAGTATTAAAACAGTCACATTGGATAAGAGATTTCCCCTTGAGCTGTTAAAATCAACTTAAACTCTCCCAGAGAGATCAGTTTAGTTAATTTCAAATCAGTTTATAAGTTGAGATCTCCCCTAATGGAAGTGAAACATACTGGATGGATTTCCTTTTTTCTGTCCTGCTTTACAGCCTGATGACACGTCCTCCACAATCACACCAGGCTCATTTTTTCTAGAAGCAAAGACATCCCACCAGGATGATTTAATCCATTAGTTTGGAGGAAATAACTCTTCCTCTGCTGTACTTTTCCATGAAAACACAGAAAGAAAACAAAGCAACACAAGTGGTAACACACACATGTTGTTTAACTCTGTTTTCCTTTCTGATTTCATGATATGGTTCAGACTTCATCCCACACTGAAGTCATGATGTTAAGGATCTTTTGTAATTAATCGTGGCATTTAATGCCAGTTTCCTGTGTTAAAATATGTGTCAACTTTAACAAGCATGTTTGAGCCCCACCCTGCGCTGAGCAATGTTTGAGCTTAAATGTTTTGCCAGTGCACTGCAGAGTCAGCATTTCTTCTTCTTCTTTTTCTGTTTCTGAAGGAGGCGAAATGAAAGCCACGTCATTGATCCGACCCCTATCAACAGCTATGGCGTGGTGTGTGTGTGGGACATCCAGATAAACTTTATTATCTAAATAAGCAGTCTGTTTAGTGTAATTATTTTTTTTTCACTTTATCAGGTCCACCTTCTAGTACCGGGTTGAACCCCGTCTTTCCTTCTTGGTGTGATAGATGGAGGCAGGTGGTGGAAACCTTCCTCAGAGGTTTTCTCCATATTAACATGACAGCATCACACAGTTGCTGCAGGTTTGTCGGCTGCATCCATGATGAGAATCTCCTGTTCCACCACATCCCAAAGCTGCTCTACTGGACTGAGATCTGGTGGCTGTGGAGACCGTTGGAGTCCAGTGGACTCTAGAAAGCAGTTCCAGGCTGCCAGACATTTTGTATGAAACTGCATAAATTAAAATTAAATAGACTGTAGCTCTCAATTTCTGAGATTTCCTCAATATTTAATCAAAATCTGCCCATAACTTTTTGAGTTATGTTACTGACAGACAGAGAAACCAAGGCTGCTGAATACAAGACCTCCGCCTTAAGTAAAAATCACAGCACAGTAACACGACATATAAAGAAACAAAAATAAAACATTGCATTCTGGTAAATGTCCTCCATCATTACATAACTTACATATTTTTATGTTTTGATTTTACATGTCTGCTGCAAACCAAATTTCCTTCTCGAGCAACAAATGAGTAAAGTGAAGTGAAGCCTCTTCATGGTGACACTTGCTGAGACGCTTTGATCCAGATCCCTGTGGTACCTTTACTAAAGTTTTTTTTTGTCTTAAATGAATGTCTCACTGATTCCTGTTCACTAAATGAGGAAGAGAGTGTCAATTTTATGAAACTATTTTTAACACAAAAACTTGGAAAAGTAGAAATCTGGCAAAGAAATTAGTTTTACTGGAAGTGAATTTTAAAGTAAAGATGTTGTTGCTGCAGTGAAGTCGGGTCCAGAACGGACCTGGTCCCCCTGATGTCTGGACCGGGCTCAGGTCTGGCTCATATTTCTTCACTTTGCAGCTGAAGTAAGAAAACACTGCGATGAGCGAAAAACACGGATCATCTGCTGGTTTTCTATCTCTGGTGTTTGTTTCCTCTTTGATGTCCACACCATCCAGAGAGGAAGGATGTGAAAGGACCGAGACTCTTAGCAGCCATGTGCCCTCATTTCCTTCCTGTCTCACTTTTCTTTAACAAGAAGAAGCATATGAAAGGTTGACAGGGTCAATGTTACAACGGGAGAGTGCCAACACAGAAAAACTCATCAACACAAACGCTGAACTTGTTTTGGATGAACAGTCATGTGAAAACAGATTAATTTGTTTGTGACCCAGTTTATTTATCTGATTCCTACAGAAGCTGAAGGATGGTTAAACCCAGGACTAAACATCTGAAGCTGTCCGTGGCTTGACGTGATCCACATCAACTCAAAATATTCCAGAGAGATGAGGATAGTTTAGGGAAAATCTGGGATTTGGTTCAGTTCTCTGTAGGGATGTTTCGGATTCTCAGCATCAGTCTTATTTTTCTTTAGTGCTGGATGCAAAAATTCAGTTAAACTCACGTCCAGGCAGCATGTTGTTGGTATGGATGTGATTCCACCACTGACCAAAACATCAGACTTGAGGATGAAAAGTGAGCAGACTGGTGATGGTGAGATGACTGGAGGAACCTCAGCTTGTAGAGGACCAGGGGTCAGAGCTGAGCGGAAAGATTTTATAAGCTGTAAGTTCACATAAAAACCCTAAAGATTACATCCTAATCTAGATTTATAAAAGCTCACCTGCACCGTCGTCGAAGAATCCAGAGTCTGCTGGTTATGACCTGTTGAGCATGTTCGTATCTGCATCAGGACCAGTTGTGTTGCGCTCATACGTTAACGTACACTGGCAGAATCCATGATGTTGATAAAAAAAGAAAACTTTTATTTTACTTGTGGTCAGTGGGCAGATGAAGCCACTTATTATCAAACAATAGTGTTTGCTGTTTTAAAATCATAATAAAAACAGAAACTACCCAAATGACCCTCAAAGGTTTACATACCCTGAGCGTTTTGGCCTGATGATATACTAGTTGATCCTCTTGGGTTTAAAAGGCTGCTGAAGGTAAGCATCCATATCTGTGATGTGTTTGCTTGTAATTACTGCATGAACAAAAAGTCAGGGAGTTTCTGGACCCCTGACGAAGTCCTGCATGTTTCTCCCAGATCTGCCTTGATGTTGCTGGATTCTGATGCATGAAAGCAGAAAAACTATCAAAGCACCCCTGGGTGAAGATAGCTCCACTTTATAAAAGAGGAAAGGGATATGAAAAGATATCAAAGAGTGCCAATCAGCAAAAAATGGAAAATGAGGGAAAGACATGAAATACGAGGCGGATCGCTGATGTTTCCGGGATGTACGAGCTAAATGCACAACATACTTGGTCCGTAGTGACGCGCATGTTGTCAGAAAATACCAGTTTACTACTAATTCAGCCTGGAAGCTGCACATGGGACATACATGGTTGTTTCAACATGACAATGATCCAAACTACAAAGCTGACTTGTTGTTGGCTACAGGTGAAGTTTCTGGAGAGGTCATCTCAGCTCCTGTTGTTCATCCACAACAACCACAAATCGACTTCAAGCTGTCACTGATGTTGCCGTTGAAAATGCAGTTTTAAGAACCAGGTTGTAAATTTGGGCGTCGATCACACAACAGTTTTACGAAGAGGTGTGAGACTTCGGTATATTCCAGCCATGACTGGCAAAATTTATTGACTATTTCAACACCGACCATCATCACGTTACAAAGAGCAACTAAGGGCTTCTACACCCTCCTGCTACAGATAATTAGCTGGATCAACCCATTGGAGTGGGACAGGAATACAGAGCTCCGAACTACTCCCCCTCCTTTAAAGGTTCTTAAGCAGGAAATTGGGCCTACTTCCCTCTTTTACCTCCCCTACCCTGCAAAGAAGGTGCCATTACTTTGCTGAACTTATCATTTTACACAATTTAGAAATAGAACAAAGTAGAAATGAGCATAAAAAATGTTGTTTGTTAAAATCTGAAATTCTAATTTAAGTTTTCTTTTACAAAGGTAAGATGGCCAGTCCCGCTCTGCAAACAAACACCAAAACATTTTCACTTTGTTCAATATTTCAATAAAAACTAACAATCTGTGTTGTTATTAAATTAAACTTAGGTTAGTGGTGGTGAAGGAGCCACAGGTCTCCATCACCACAACAGTTTCTGTTGTTATGATTTTAAAGGACAAACATGATTATTAATAAAAAGCTTCATCCAACAATAACTATGAATAAAATCAAAGTTTTTGTAATATCCTTTATATTCTCTGAAAGATGGTCAAAGATGGTCAGGGTGTGCAAACTTATGATCACAACCATAAATACTGCATGCGCGTCTTCACTGAGCTGAATAAATCTATGCAGAAAGATTTCCATGTTTTTATCCTGACTGACTGCTGCTGATCGTCTTCACTTTTTTCTGGTTTCATCCTTCTTTTCGGTCCAGTTGTTTTCCAGAGCTCCTAAAAGCCACATTTTTATTTTTATTGCTGCATTTATATAAAGTTGGACTGATAAATGATTGATAATCTCTGAGGATTATGAGATTATCTGTGGTATGTTTTTATAGAAAAAGAATGAAATTGTTCTGCCAGCTGTTCTGATTCCTGTGGAAAGTCGTGAACTGATCATCACGTTACAGAAAACGATGCAGCTGATTGCTTTGTGATGTGAACAGAACGGTTCAGTGTGGTCCAGATCCTCCATCTGATCCTGATGTTCCTCTGTTTGACGTGTGTTTTCACCGTGTTTGTCTCAGGTATCTGTTGGAGCAGGATTTTCCTGGGATGCGGATCGGTCCAGAACCGACCACCGACGGCTTCATTGCAGTGATGTACGGTGAAAATGAGGGTGTCGTCCCCGGTAACGCTCTGGTGGTGGACCCCAAGAAACCCTTCAGGAAACTCAACGCGTTTGGAAACTCCTTCCTCAACAGGTAAGAAAAAATAAATAATAAGAATACTTAAACTTTGAAGAATTTTTATCCATCCATCCATCCATCCATCCATCGTATTTGAGTTCATGATTTTCAATGATTAATTAGCAGTTAGTACCTGATAGTCTCTAGTTTTATGGTTAACTGACCATTAGTAATAATTAACTAATCATTAGCTAATTTAACAGATCATCATTAATTAACACTTTACTGAAAAACTAAGTTAATTTTATGGTGCAAAGTGTTACCATGTCATCGTTTTATGGGTCCGAACCTTAAAAGCTCCAGTTTTATTGAAACAAAACAAGACAATTCTGATTGAGACACAGATTTTTAGCATTTTTTTAATTTAATTTATTAGGGACCATATACAATTTCAAACATAAATGTTTCCATGTAATTCATTGTACCAGAGTTAGCCTTAGGCTAAATTACATCTGCTGTCCCCTGGCAGGGCATGATGTAAAGTGGTTCACCGTGCTTTAAAAGAAAAGGCAGATTGTCCAAAGGTTATCTGGCAGAAAGGTAGATTACATAGAAGCTATTCTGGGGCATCTGACAGAACTAGCAGGGTGACATCAGACTAAGTCCTGCAGACATGCACGGGCCATCTAAGATCGTGTATACTAGAATCAAATTTGAGAAACATTTAAAATTTTTAAAGCCTTTCCCCTCTGGCCTCCGCTGGTTCTGGGTTACCTCTTTCTCCTGTCTCCTTATTTAGTAACCCTGTGGTCAAACATTCCTCAAAGGTCTGGGGCCAATTTAGGAAACACCTCGGCCTTCACAGTTTTTCCCTTTGGAGCCCTATTATCAAAAATCACCTTTTCAAACCTTCTATCATAGATCCGGGCTTTCAGCGGTGGCACCGCGAGGGTGCCACACGCTTCCAACATCTGCTGATCGATGGTACCATAGGCTCGTTTGCTCAGCTAAAAGAGAAGTTCAACCTTTCTGACTCAGACTTCTTTCGGTATCTTCAGATTCGACATTTTCTCAATTCTCAATTGCCAAAAATTTCAGTTACTACAGAGACCACCACAGTGGACAAAATCCTGTCCCTAAACCCATCCAGTAAAGGCCTTATTTCTAAACTATACAACATTATGTTAGATCTTACCAGTCCTTCAGTGGACAGATTCAGGAGGGCCTGGGAGGACAACCTGGGCCTCACCATAACTGATGATGTCTGGGACTCTGCTCTTAGATTGGTTGACTCCTCTTCCCTTTGCGCTCGCCACCGGTTAATCCAGTTCAAGGTTGTCCACCGGGCTCATATCTCCAAGGCCAAGCTGTCCTCTATGTACTCTGAAATTAGTCCACTATGCTCCAGATGTAATGTTGTGGAAGCCACTCTCAGCCACATGTTCTGGTCTTGTTGACAGTTAAGTAACTATTGGGGAGATGTCTTCAGTATACTATCTAAAGTCTTTGCCACTAGATTGAAACCAAACCCTGTTGTTGCCCTTTTTGGGGTTCTGGATGGTCAACCCATCTGAGTACTGTCAAAAAACGTTCTATAGCCTTTGCCCTACTTCTGGCACGTCGTGCCATCTTACTTAGATGGAAAGACGCCTCCCCTCCATCTCACTCACAATGGCTGCAAGATGTTATGTCCTGTCTAAAACTTGAAAAGTTTAAGATTTTCACTTAAACAATCCCTTGGCACTTTTGAAAAAGTATGGGGTCCTTTCTGCGTACATTTCCGGCTCTAAAATGATCAACAATTGTAGCAACTTGGCTGCATGATACATAATACAACCCGGGTCCTAGATGTGGTGGAGCGAACACAGCACTCTGGCAGTGGCAAGGGGTGGGTGGGTTTTTTATTTTTCAGGGCTTTATAATTTTGTTTTTGCTGTGTATTTCATTTTCACATATTTTGTTGCATTTTAAGTTTTGCCTTATCATTGCTGTCAATTCATTGGCTCTCTGGAAATTCTGTTCTGTAGTGCAGTGATATATTTGTACTATGTCGATAACTTGAACTGTGGGCTTTTGGTGGCCCTAGTCCATATCCCTGTCACTGTACTGTTTACATACTTGTTTTACACCCAAATCATAGACTCTGTGGGAGCCTACAATTCGCTGTCGAGATGTTTCTATTATTATGTGAAAATCAATAAAAAACATTTTGATTGAAAAAAAAAAAAGAAATTTAAAGCCTAAGATGTTATGTTTCTCTAGAATCTTGCAATGATGGTACTGAAAAAGCTTTTTATCAAGGATTTACATAGCTTATTTATATTAAATTAAATCAATCTTTATTTATATAACGCTTTCACATACCAAGAGGTACCGAAAGTGCTTAACAGGTAAAATAACAATACATGAAAAACATCAGCACAACAATAAAATAAACAATAAAAAAGGAAAGATAGTAAAAAGCCTGACCTGATGATGGTGCTCTCTGAAGTTAAAAGCCAATGTAAAGAAATTTTTTAAAAGAGATTTAAATTTATTCAAGGTTCTGGCAGACCTCACAGAAAGAAGGAGAGAATTCCAGAGTTTAGGGGCTACTGAGGAAAAAGCTCTATCTCCCCGAGTCACGAGTCAAGTCCTGGGGACTAACCGCATTTGTTCTTCCGATCTCAGAGCTCTACAAGGACGATGATAGTGCAGAAGCTCAGAAAGATGGGGAGGTGCCAGACCATTTTTAACATTTAAAAGTCAAAAGTAAAAGTTTAAAAGAAATTCTAAAATAGAGGCAGCCAGTGAAGGGAGGGCAGTACTGGAGCAATGTGCTCCCACCGTCTGGTCCCCGTTAAGTTGAGTTCTGGGTCAGCTGTAGACGGCGGAGGAGAGACTGGTCAATCCCAGAATAAAGGGAGTTGCAGTAGTCCAGTCTAGAAAAGATAAAAGCACGAAAGACCTTTCTAGGGTATCACAAGGAAGATAAGGCTTACTAATTAGCCTCAAATGATAACAACTGCCCTGACCTACCTGTCAAATTTAAGGTTAAAATCAAAGACAGTCCCAAGATTTTTAATAAAAGTAAAAGAGTCCAGAGAGCCAACAGCACTGTTGCATCCTGCAGGCAGGTCAGTTTTCCCAACACTAATGTCCTGTGTTTTATTTTCATTTATACAGAGGAAATTCATTCACGTTTTACCATCCCAAAAGCAATTCTGTAGATTTTCAATGCATCGATCTCCAGCAGATTTTAAAGGCAGATAAATTTGGATGTTGTCAGCATAACAATGAAATGACTCTTGTTTTACATACATGACATGAAAATGTCAGAGAAATAAAAAGTTTGCGTTCTGGTTCGCTCATAAAATCCGATGGTATAGGAAATGAAGAGGTAGTAAAACGTCACTTTGTGCTGTGGTAGCAGGCATGAAAAATAAGAAATAAGTCATTTACAAAGATTTACGTGGCAGAGCACTTCACCCCACTTATAAAAAAGAAAACATGGGGCTTAATTGTACATTGCAAGGGGTTCGTCCCTTAGCATTAGTGTTAGCATTAGCATTAGCTGGGTCAGCTTAACTCACGTCTCAGACACAGTAAAACATAACTTTATATCAGTAGCGACACTTACCGATTGCATTAATGGTGAGGCGCGCAAAGTTGGAATTGCCCCTCTTTCCAACCACAAGGTGGATGCCATCTTTGCCTAAAATTCGCCATTCAGGCGCAAACAGAGCGCGGCAAGCAGAGATGCAGGTACATTATTACCTTAATGAATTTAATCCATTTGTCTCTGGTAGTTTGGGCCGCTGCTACAGGGAGACTAAAACACGTTGATGTTGGTTTTGGCAACTGACAACTGAGCAAATGACATGGGAGCTCCAATTCGACATCGTCACACAACGTGTTGCTATGACAACTGCGGAAGGCTGAGCTGGTGATTTCAGGAGTGGAAGAGGGGCTGGCTTATTCAAATAGCCTCCTGTGATGACGAAATCCAAGCAGCAATTTAAAATCACGCGTTTGCGAGTGTTTACCTTGTTGGCAGTTCTGCTGTGAACAAAGGTCCCAGATGGAAAAACTCGACTGTCTTCAAAAGAAAGGCTTTCAGGGAAGTTAACACTCCAGTCCAACACCAATACACGTTTTAACTTGAAAAAGTACAATTTCCGGGTGATGACTCCATTAACAACACTGACTACCCAGGGACCTACATCAAACTACTGGACATATATGATGATTCCAGTAGTTTTATGGTGGATTCACTGGTCTGCCTACAAGAACTTGTTATATCTGTCTGACTGTACTGATAAAACCTTAAAATATGACTTTGCCGATTAAGCTATGAGGCTAAAGATATGTGGGAAAAATTAAAGCAGACACCTCGTCCTCTAAATCCATGATCCATAAATGGAACTATTAGGAATAATTCCATATATTTACAGTCTGATATAAACATTTATTAGATTATGTTCACACACACACACACACACCCAAGAGCCAGATTCAGAAGGACTGACAGGGATTTACAACATTCCTGCATCTAAATCCAGGAAACTTGCGCTTATTTCCTCTCCCATTTGTTTTGATGTTTTAAGGTATTCCTCAGATGTGAGCAGCTGGGTGATGCTGCAGCATCAGCTGAGCTGCTTCCAAACATGAAATGGAGAATCAACCTGCTTAAAAGCATACTCTGGAGAATCCTCTGTGGGCCAGAAACTGCTGAGGCATCCAGAACATCCAGGTTCCCGATGGAGGAAGGTCATCTGTTCTAGAAGATCATGAAAAACAAACTAATCGGGATGTTTCAGGAATCGGACATGGACTTCATTCTTCCAACAGTGGGTCTCTGACAGAAAGAAATATTAAAAACCCACGTGTATGATGTGTTGTTGGTCCGAACGGTGACCTTTATCCTTTTGTAGCAAATTTAGTCTGAGCACATTTAGAAATCCTGGTCACACCTCCTGTCGCTGCTTTCCTCAAATCTTCTCCAACATGGGAAGTGACTCTTGATGCCCCACACTGACATATAAACACACACACCCAGACACTCAGAGCTGCCAGATTTCAGACACATCAGGTTAAATTTAGCTCCAAACTAACCCGAGTCCAAACACATTTCCCCTGGACAGCCAGGAAGTGGAAGGACAGGCGACTCTCCGTGTACCTGAGGCGCTCCTTAAACCAGGAATTCCATCTTGTCCTGGTCGAGTGTAGAAACGCTCCACAATAACTTATTGTTTCCAGGGGGAAGTGTGTGTGCGTCACCACGTGTCAGCTCTGTGGATTTGTTTTTTCCCTGCTGCCAGTCTCAGAGTCCGGCCTAGTGAGGGCCAGTTATTATCGTCCTTTCGCTCCCTTTACCTTTCTGGTAGGAGCCAACATACATCAACACAGTCCGACAGATATCTGCTAAAATGATCAGAAAACAAAACAGCCACCAGCTGAAGCAACTGTTTTCTGGATGATGTTATCAGTCTCTCTCATGGTTGTGCAGGAATTCTGGTCCACTCTACTTTTCAACGTTGAGGTCTGAACTTTGACTGGATCATGTCAACACCTTGTTTTCTTTTTCAGCCGTTCTGTTGTAGATCTGCTGCTGTGTTTGGGATCATTGTCCTGCTGCATGAGACAGTTTCAGCCAAGCTTTAGCTGTTGGACAGATGGACTCACATCTGACTCTACAGTACTTTGAAATCCAGAGGAGTTCATGGTCCATCAATGACTGCAAGCTGTCCAGGTCCTGTAACTGCAGAAAAAGCCCAGATCAACATCATTATGTTGTTTATTTTTACCAAACGTCCACATTGGCTGATTTAGTTCTTATGTTATCAGACACTTAATTTTATCATAAGCCTACCTGACATGTTTCAGTAGTCTTCCCTCTTCATCAGAGGGAGGGTGTAAATGGTAAAATGATCTGCACTTATATAGTGCTTTTATCCAAAGCGCTTTACATATATGTCACATTCACACACATTCACACACTGATGGCGGAAGCTGCCATGTAGGGCGCTCAACCACAACCCATCAGGAGCAAGTAGGGGTTCGGTGTCTTGCTCTGCAGGTGTGGTTATAAAAACATTTAATTTTTCTCAGCTCTTTACTCAGCTTTCAGCATCATTCAGATAACAACTTTATACGGTTAAACTGGATCAATAATTAGATAAACCAATAGAAATTATGTTTTTCCTGCATGTTTTCCAGCTGTGATGGGAGTTCTGTCAGTGTCGTCCTCTCAATGTGTAATTGTAAGACGGGTTGATTTGGACTCTTTTCTTCATGTGTGTTCAGGTTCATCTGCTCTCAGATGCCCAATCAGGTTCTTCAGAGCATCAGCATCATCGACACTCCTGGTATCCTGTCTGGAGAGAAACAAAGAATCAGCAGAGGTGTGTTGCTTCCTGACTAAAATTACCATTTGTTGGGTCAGTAAACCATGGTGTCAGCTGGATGAAACCAGCTACCAGCAGGAGCTGCAGCTATGAACTCACATGAGCACGTTGGAAAAGGTTGCAGCACTGCAAAAATGAGCTATTTTAACATCAGAAAAAAACACTATCTGAATATCTGAAAACCAGATAAGCTAAACAAGAGGATTTTTATTATTTAATTTTTTTTATTATTTTGCATAAAAAGTAGAGAAAGCATTTACACCAAATGCAACAGTAGTAATGGATTAGATAAGGTTCAAGGCACCTAAAACATTTTACATGGAATCCATGATTCATTTACACACTGGTGGTGGGAAGATACTTGTCCATCAGGAGCAGCAACCTGACCACCTGAATGGAGGCCAGTTGGTTGAGATGTCATGCTGAGTGCCAGATTGAAGCAGGGGTCAAACCATCAACTTGCCACTTAGTGGACAACCTGCTCTCCACCTGAGCCACCAACCATACTGTGTGCAGTATTGAACTATGAGTTCTTGAATTCTTGTTTAGTTTCTCTGGTTTTCAGATCTTTTCTCACAAAGTGAGACAGAAACACTGAAAGAAGCATTGACAGGAATCAGTCTTTCACCACTTGTTTTCACTTGGGTCTGGATATATCTTATTTCAGGAAACCTTACCCAAAATTATCTGCCAGTGCAGAAAGATGATTATTCATCTTTCTGCACTGGCAGATAATTTTGCTGGATTATCGTCTGAATATTCTCAAGTTAAATGTTTTTTTTCCTGTATTAAGACAGCATGTCTTTGCAGAAAGTGTGAACTGGTGCCAGGAGTTCTTGAAACAAGTTTTCCAGCTAAAACTGCGAGTGAACGGTACAAAAAGATCTCAAACAGCATCTCTGTGAGATCATTTAACTTAACACTTCAATGCTGTAGGTATTATTTGATACATGCAGTTTCTAAGACCTTCTGCATCACTTTATGGTAAAAACTCAAATAAACTAAAACTCAAAGCAAAATAAGATTGGATCACCCTGATCCAGAATCCTGTTTTTCAGGATCACCAAATCCAGATTTCCAGCATGTAACTCAATGTGGGCTTCCGGCTATGTGAAGAACAACAGGTAGAAGAGCCGGTATGGGGTCACGTGAAGTGATTTTTATTGTGAGACAACACACAGAAACCATAAACATCCACTTCTACCTATGACACCTCTTCTGAGCCACAACACATATAAAACAAGTACATGTCCTACCAAGCTACATTGTGGATAGTGTGAAAACATCTTGAAGAAAAAAGGGCTCCATGTCCACGTGTTACCAGACTAAAGACTGTTCAGGGTTCCTCATCTGAGGAGGGGAGGCACAGCATCAACATCCAGCTTGTGGGCGACGCTGACCTCATCATTACAAACTGTGTGCTGAAATGGCCGGGGTGGCATCATATTAGGGGACAGCGCCGATCCATTCCTACCATGGCTGATGATGCCCTTTCTTGCCGTGGCCACACCAGCCCAGGCGTGCTTCAACGCTGCTCATAGCAGAACGAGATGTGCAATCGAGCGTTTAAATGGAGTTCTGAGGAGACGTGTGCATGCCTTAACTACTTGCGGGTGGAACCACAGGGACCATGTAACATCATTCTTGCATGTATTGTCCTGCATAATATTGCGACCAGGTGGACTGTCCTCTCTATGACAATGTTAATGACACACCTGAGCCTCATGTGGAGGTACCAGACCAACCTGTGGCATTCTGTAAGAATGAGGGATGGATGGTACATTTAGTGAGGAATGTAATCATTAGAAATGTCTTTTTTGACAGGGTCTTTTGTGATTATGCAGTGATGAATAATAGAAAAATTGAATATTTTATTTGCATTTATTTTTGGATTTGTTTGGGGGTTATTTCATTGGGACATGATAATGTCATGTTTTTATTTTTGCTTTACTCTGCTGAAAGGCTTAATAGGTAGCCTATCCGCCTATTTAACCACTTTATCACTGGATTGGTTAAACAAGTCAGGTGCAAAATACAAGTATAAGCATGTGCACCAAATAAAAAGTTCTATTATTTGATCAGCTGTTTCTTCCTGAAAAATCCACCTGCCCTCTGTTGGGATCAGGATAATCCTGTTTTTTTGGATCAAAGTTATCCAGATTCTACTCAAAAGTTTTGAACAAGGGTTTTACCCGGATAACTACCAGGATTGGATTATGTGATCCAAGTCGATGTTGGAATCCAGATTTCCCTTTTGAACAACCCATTTTTAAGATTTGATTCTACCGATAACCGAAATCTGATCGCAGTGAGTTTGAACAACCGGCCCTTTGACATATCATATAATTTTGACGTAATAAGTGATAAATATACAAAAATTATTTTTGTAAATATTTTTTCACTTTTCCAGGTCCAAAAATTAAAAGAAACAGACTTTCTCCCCATTTTCCTTGGGCCAGGCTTTGAAGCGTGAACTAACCAAGTTTTGGATTTAGTAAATAAGTAAGAAATAAATTACATTATTAATAATTCTGTTTTTACCAGGTATACCACTCTCTAAACAAGATTAAAACGAATTTTTGACTGAATCTAAGATTATAAGAGTTGGTTAGAATATTTTGCAGTGAGATTTGGTCTTGAGTCCAGTTTGGAAGGAAGTTACCTGAAACACCTGACAAACCACTGACATTAACTTTATGAACGGTTGCCTTGGAGACGATAAAATGTTCAGTGTGAAGTTCTTCATCCCTCTTTTTAGGCCCGCTCTGCTTTGTCCTCTCATCTGTTTCCTCTGATGAATCAGAGCTGCCGATTTGTGACCGCAGAGTTTAAAAAATGCAGATCTGAAACCAGAGACGTTGATGCAGCAGCTGACTCTCAGGCATGTTTCACAATTCATTTCAATCTGCTGTTACAAGCATGTCGTGTCAGTTAGTACAACTCCAACTCCATAAAGAGTCGAGATATGGTGTAACATGCAAACAACATGCAGACAAATCTCATCAAGCCATATTTTATTCCCAGTAGAAGATAAACATATCAGATGATGAAACTGAGACATTTTATAATTTCATGGAAACATGAGCTGATAGTGAATCTGATGCACCAACATGTCTGGAAAAAGTTGGAACAGGAGCAAAAAAAGGCTGGAAAAGTAACTGGTACAAACCAGAAACACCTGGAGGAGCATTTAATTAATCAAGTTACCTGGCAACAGGTCAGTAACATGACTGGGTATAAAAGGAGCATTTCAGTCTCTCAGATGGAAAGATGGACAGAGCTTCACCAATCTGAGACAAACTGGATCTAAAACTGTGGAACAATTTCAGAAAATGTTCCTCAAGGTAAAATTGTGGAAATGTTGGAAAAAATATTAACATATTTGAGAGATTTGAAAATCATTGCAATCTGTTTTTATTTGCTTTTTGCACAGTGTCCCATTTGGAATTGAGGTTGTTTACTAGTCAAGTAAAATAATGTGTTTCATTTCCAGATTTAAAAAAAAATCTATTTCTTATGTAAAATCTAACAGGGATATGACTTCAAACAGATGTTTAAATATTGTTGGAATCAAAACTTTATGAAAGGGTTTTGTATAAATATATTAAAAGGGGAAAGACCCCAGTGAAAATATTTTTGACCAGAAGAAACAGAATCTGTTCTGCCCTGAATGAGTCAATCTTGTAACAAAACTGAGAGGAAATGAGTGTTAACACCTTCCCTGTTAAAAACATGGACTGAAGAAAGATTTACTTGGTATCAAAAATGAAAGAAGAACAAAACAATCTCCCCCAAATAACCTTCTTCCTCATTTTTGATAAAATATTGCAAAAAATTTCAAGTGAAAAACAAAGTGAAACCTGTAAAAATACCATACACTTGTCCATTATTCTGTACATCACACCCACTTATAAACCCACCATCCACCTTCTAGTACTGAGTCGGACCTTTTTAATTCTTGGTGTGATAGATGGAAGCAGGCACTGGAAACCTTCCTCAGAGGTTTTCTCCATATTGACATGACATCATCACACAGTTGCTGCAGGTTTGTTGACTGCATCCATGATGAGAATCTCCCGTTCCACCACATCCCAAAGCTGCTCTACTGGACTGAGATCTGGTGGCTGTGGAGGCCGTTGGAGTCCAGTGAACTCATAGTCATGTTCTAGAAAGCAGGTGGAGATGATCTGAGCTTTTTGACATGGTGCATTATCCTGCTGGAAGTAGCATCAGAAGATGCTCCACTGTGGTCATAAAGGGATGGACATAGTCAGCAACAAAACTCAAACTCAAACTTTATTTATAAAGCACTTTTCATGCTGGGGCAACTCAGGTAGGCTTTGATGGTTAAATCATACTCCTGAGCTACTCCTGACAGCGACAAAAATGTAACATTTTATAACTTCATTGTGTCATGTTGCCAGCCCTCGTGTGCACATCTACATGAATTTTTTATGTACGAAGGTCGCCTGTCTCGAGGTTGCGCAAGTTCCCTAGGACATTAATGGAGAAGGAGCGACGCCGCCTCCCGTGTCTCGAGCCCATAAGACTGCTGACATTGACCTCTCAGGGCCAGTTAGGTATAAAATGATATCGTCAGCATATAATGAAATTTTTATTTATTTATTTTATTTTTTCCCCAATATCAATACTATTAATCTCTTCATATGTCTATATTGTTACAGCGAGTGGTTCAATTGTCAGATTAAATAAGAATGGAGTCAGCTGACTTCCGTGTCGACAGCTCTTGGACAGGTGGAATTTTTCATTTCATATTTGGGCTTGCAGATTGCTCTACGTAGCTCTGATCTAACCAATGCATTTTTTTTTACCAAGATGAACTTTTTCCAGAACACCAAACAGATCTGAAGTAATTAAACTGGTCGAAATGAGGCACATTTAGTAGCATTTTTTATCGTTTTTGTGTATTATTGCTATTATTACTGTTCATATACTCTGGAAGGAGTCCTTTTTCAAAGAAATCTTTAAGTGTTGGCATAAAAATTGGCTCAATTTGTGGCCAAAAGACCTCATAGAATTCTACAGTATCCATCCAAACCTGGAGTTTTTCTGGAGGGGATTGACTTAATTGCTTGTAGCACCTCATCAGGGTGAACGGAGCACTTAGCTGTTCTTTTTTATCTTTTAATGACAGAAGATAAGGACATCCTTTCCAAAAACGTATAGATTTTTCTGAGGGGTTTTCTGACAGATGAAGTTGTGCATAAAAATCAAGAAATGAGGACTTTATTGCGTCATATTTCAGTTACCCCATTGTGTTTCGTGTGCATTTTATTGCATTGTCTATCCACTTGTTCTTTTTTAAGTTGATAGGCTAGGAGTCTGCAAGGCTTATTACCAAATTCTTGATATTGCTGTCATTTGGTGCATAGACATTAAGCAGCATTAGTTCTAGCCCATATAGCATCCTGCAGATTGGTACAAGCCTGCTCTCTGAATCAAGTGTACTGTTCCCAAAATATGAAAGGCAAACTTTTATGGATAAGGATTGCTGTGCCCCATTTCTTGATAGTGAAGCTGGAAAAATAGACTTGTCTAACTCAGTCCCTTTTGAGTTTTTTGTGCCTCTTGTTGGACAGATGAGTTTCCTGTAAGAAAGCCATGGCTACTTTTTCAGGAAAGTGAGAGCTCTTTTCCGCTTAATTGGATGGCCAAGACCTCTGACATTAAATGATGTTACGTTAAGTATATCAGGTATACTGAGGTTTTCTTGTTACATTTGACCATGTTACAACATAATTGAAAAAACAGGTAAGAAACCAACCACCAGGTAAAAGAAAAAAAAAAAAAAAAAAAAAGCCCGTAGAGTGTGAGGGGCCCCCTCTATCCCCCTCGACTAGGCAATCCCATCAAAACAGGTAATACCCTCAAGTTGACCATGTTGGGCTTGTGACAGTTAACCAACAACAGCACATATCTAGCATGGAGGAATAGGCAGGGGAAGATTAGCCTTAGTCCCCCCCTTAAGTGATGTTCTTATAATTAGTGTGCAGGTTGAACAAGAAAATATGTCCTTCAAATCTAGAGCAGCATTATGTAAAACTCAACTTAAGACAGATTATTAAAAGGTTTAAAAAATCAAAAGGACTCAAGCACCTACTGCTCACATCCCAACAATTACTTACTCCTCAGCTTGTCCCAATACTAGGAATGCATTATCTAAAACAAAATGGCAGATAGATGCTGTAAATAGTCAAAAAAACAAAAAAAAAAAACAAAAAGCAAACTGTATTAAACAGTATGCACCTGCTGATATTAATGTCTCCCTCTGACTTGGAGCAAGTTAGCATAGGTTGGGACCAGGTCAACCATATGGGCCTATTTCAACTCACACAGGTTAATGTTAACCCAGGTGAACTCACCCCTTTTCATGTATGAGAAACCGTGTTATCGACATCACAAAAAACCTCTGACAGTTTGTCGCTGCAGCCAGCGTGGTCTCGATTCTGTCGAGCATTTCCTCTGTGACGACTATCCGGGCTTCGGCCTCAATATGTTTGTCATTCGCCGTCACTACACTTTTCATTTCACCCAGATTGTTCTCCACCTCTGAGATGGAGTTTGTCAGCTCACCCGTTCAGCTATTGATTCCGTCCAACTTTGTGCCAAACTCAGTATGTTGTGCTTTTAGCTCTGCTAGCATGTCAGCTACATTAGCCATGTTACTAGTTTCGGTCTCGGCCGGCGGTGTTGTCTTCGCTCTCCGTGAACTTGTTTTGCAAGCTATTGTAAAGATGACACACTCCATTTCTACTGGGGGTCTTGGCATAGCCTGTTTCAGATGGTCCTGTTTGGAAAAGTTTGGGGTTAAATTATGTGCGCAGTTGGCAGGAGCTTTTGCACTATGCTACCATCTCGCTTGGGCTCTTCCTGTCTTCCTCATTCGTATGCTCAGTTTGAACTTCAGTAAATCGTCTTCATCAAGACTGCATGACTAGATGTGATTAGCGTACTACCATGTGATTGGCTGGTTAGGTGTTTGTGTTAACAGCGGGTAAACAGGTGTACCTGACGAAGTGTAGGGCAGACACCCAGCTGCCAGGTTACCCTCCTTTCAGTCTAGTATGTTTTGGTTTGTAATATTTTACACTGAACCTGAACTCCTCTTAGGAAACTGCCCTTTTTTCCGGGGTGTGAAGACTTGATGAAATGTTCAGGGATCTTGCTGAACTGTGTCCCTGTTGCCTCTGCACTAAGCTGGGAGAAATGATGACATCAGTGAAACGCCTCAGCTGGGCGGGTAGAAGAAAGAATGGATGGATGGAGGGAGGATTAGAGGGAGGGACAGAGGACCACAGGAAGTACAGGCCCTCCTTCCATCTGGAAGCGATTAGATCTGCTCAGCTGAGGGAAAATTCCTCCTGAGAACGTTATTCAACTGAAATGCAGGCTGAGGCAGCATGGCTGACCGATAAAACTCCTCCATGCAGATGCTGACGGTTCAGTGAGGTCATCGCTGCTGTTCAGGAATGTTTCAGATGATTCAGGCACATTTAGCAGCTTTGTTTGGACTCAGCTAGCTGAACATGTGTGTTCTTCAACAGATTTAAAACAAGCAGCAGTTTAACACACATCACAACCACTTCTTATTTAGATGTTAAACTTGGTGAAGGAGTAGTATGTGGTTTGGTACTGATATGGAAGGAGGATGGTGAGGAATAATCAAAGAAATCTTCTGCCAAATGTTACAAACTGGGACTACTAATGTGTTTTGTTGAGGTGTTCTGCAATAATGTTCTAGTCACTTAACATGTTATGTCATCAGAAAGGTCCAGACAGGATTTTGGATACATATTTATACATATATATATATATATGTATATGTATATATATATATATATATACTACCGTTCAAAAGTTTGGGGTCACTTCCCTATTGAATCCCATGGCAAAGTGACCCCAAACTTTTGAACGGTAGTGTGTGTATATATGTATATACACACACATTAGTGCTGGGCAACTAATAAAATAGTTAATCACGATTAATTGCATTGTGGTGATTAATCGTCCTTTAAAAGAAGGCCTACAGCTATGTAAAGAAAATGCAGTAAATTTTGGTTTACAAACACGACTCTGGAGCTGCAAGTGTCTCTCTGGACACTTTGGAGTTTTATTTAGCTGGCTGAGGGAAAAATGGCTCTTTGGATTGGAAAGGCTGCAGACCCCTGCACTAAACACATAAACAGGTTTAGCAGCAGTTTTCTTATTAAACACCAACAGTTTAAATATTTCTTAGTATATATAAAATCACATATTTATGAGAAAGAAGGATGAAATGTTCAGGATTTACTAACTAAATGGTAAAAAGTCAGCAGAGTCTTGATGGGCCAGATGGATGGGCCCGTGGCTGGATCAGTACAGGGCAGAGAGCTCCACTCTGACTCAGACGCCAGCAAGGTGGAGGTGGGATACTGGTATGGGCTGGTATCATCAAAGATGAGCTTGTGGGACCTTTTCAGGTTGAGGATGGAGTCAAGCTCAACTCCCAGTCCTACTGCCAGTTTCTGGAAGATACCTTCTTCAAGCAGTGGTACAGGCAGAAGTCAGCATCATTCAAGGAAAAACATGATTTTCATGCAGGACAATGCTCCATCACACGCATCCAAGTACTCCACTGCGTGGCTGGCCAGAAAAGATCTAAAAGAAGAAAAAATAATGACATGGCCTCCTTGTTCACCTGATCTTAACCCCATAGAGAACCTGTGGTCCCTCATCAAATGTGAGATCTACAGGGAGGGAAAACAGTACACCTCTCTGAACAGGGTCTGGGAGGCTGTGGTTGCTGCTGATCGTGAACAGATCAAGACACTGACAGAATCTATGGATGGCAGGCTTTTGAGTGTCCTCGCAAAGAAAGGTGGTTATATTGGTCACTGATTTGTTTTTGATGCCAGAAATGTATATCTGTAAATTTTTAGTTGTTATATTGGTTTCCCTGGTGAAAATAAATAAGTGAAATGGGTATATATTTGGTTTTTGTTAAGTTGCCTAATAATTATGCTCAGTAATAGTCACCTGCACACAGATATCCTCCTAAGATACTAAAACTAAAAAAGCCCCACTCCAACTTCCAAAAATATTCAGATTTGATATTTATGAGTCTTTTGTGTTCATTGTGAACGTAGTAGTTGTTCTATAATAAAATTAATCCTCAAAAATACAACTTGCCTAATAATTCTGCACACCCTGTAGAAGGCTTGACTGGCGGCACAAAAGTACATTTACAGTATATTAACAAGTACGTTTCCATTGAAATATTCATTTCAGAAGAGTAGTAACTTGTCACAAAATTTGACAGCTTAACCTATTGATAATTTTGACAACAGATTTTATATTAATAAAATAAAAAAGACTAAAATGACTTGTTATAGATTGGTTAAACCAGTTATATTAACATCCAAACATGCTCAATATTCACATTTTTCCATGGTGTTCTTAATGTTCTTAAATGGTATGTTCCTAAAAAGTCCACATTATTAGACTGCAACCATTATTTTGTCACAAATTTCTCATGTATTCTCACAAACAAAATACAGTGGAAGATTCATAACTCTTTTAATAGATCTTCATAGATGATGGTGTTTCTCTTTCCAGCTGCAGCATGTGAGGGATAAAGAACAGCGTCTGAACCTTGAGCTAGAAAGGCTGCGTAATCACCTGCTGGAGATTGAAGATTCATACACAAGAGAAGCCCTTGCAAAAATACAACTTGCTTAATATTCTGCACAGCCTGTAGAATCTCACAGCTTCTAGATGGTGAGGAGAGAGAAATATTCACAATATGCACAATAACTTCCATCCATGCACCTTCACTGCTTCATTATCCGGATTTCTGGATATAAATTCTCTAAACTGTCATTTTTAGCTTCACTGTTTAGCTTAATACCTCTGCACCTGCAGCCTCTGGGAGTTAAGTTTCATCTCGCTATTACCAAGATTCACCGAACCAGAGGCAGAAGAAGGCCCGATTTATGCTTCAAGTTCATACAAGTCAGAAAACATGCCTTACCTTTGCTGTCTTGCCTAAAAACACATTTATTAAAATAAATGAATAAAAAGTTTTTTATTGTCTTTTGGGAGCAGTTTCTCATCCAAGAATCACGATGTTCTACCATCTGCATGGGTTTAGACAAACAAAGAGAAACGTCGGTTCTTCTTCTTCTTTCTTAAGTTCCAGACAGAAAACGTTTCTTCATTTTAATAAACCCGCTCTCTCTTTATTACATCAGACGCACTGCTGCAGCAGTAAGGGAGACATGGACGCCATGTTTCTGTGATCAAAGCTAGCTGCCAGCAAAAATTTGCATTTGGGGGTTTAGGGCCTTGCTCAGGGGCCCACAGTGGTTTTTACTTTAGTTGCCAGCCCAGGGACTTGAACCCAGGTTCTCCAGACCCAAGCCCACTTCTGTAATCACTTCGCGACCATATCAGACAAAAAGGAACACGAGAAACCTGAGAAATAACAAGGACTCGAGACCTGGAGAAAGCCTGGAAGGTAAAGGCAACATCAGTAACAGTGGTCATTGGAGCACTTACCCGGAGACACCCCATAGAGCCAGGAACCTCCAAGTGCTGCAGTCAGTCCCTCAGAACAGACCTTCAGAGAGAGTTTGAGTCAAATGACCAAAGGCCTGCTAGGCAGCAGTCTGGCAACAGTTCGACAAGGATGCCGACTCTGTGCTCGAGGCAACAGCGAAGGAAGATGTGGACTGAAGTCTAAAAACGATGACGAGAATCATCATCGGTTTAGCTATGGAAAGATTTGGGGCAGTAAAGAAGATGAAAAAACATCCTTCACTATGAACCAGAGAGCAGCAAAGATCCATTCCGTTTGCACGTGGCTTTTTTTGTGTGCACGTTCAAATTTGTCCCGGACACACCTCCATTTCCATTTTGGAGTCACTCCCAAATTGCGAGCAATTTCCTCCCAGCTTCTATTTAAAATATGCTTGTCCCTGTGCGACATGACATCATAAAGAGACAAACACTCACTCCAGGGAAGAACTTTGAGTGACCAGTTAAGCTAACATACAGGTCTTTGGGTGAAGCTGGAATACATGGGGAGAACATTCAAACTCCACACAGAAAGGCCACTGCTTGAACCTCCCCTCTATACTTCTATATGTGCTGCAAAAAGGGTGGAAGATCATTTCAAAATTTGTGCAGCAAGAAGTTTTTATGATGGAAACTGTTTGTGACTGAGCACAGTATATATGATGATCCCAGCTGCATGTTTAGCTCCTGGCTGCAGCCTGTCTGCAGGGTGGAGCTGCTGTTTGCCCACCGGGCTCTGCTCCATGATCTTCTGTCATTCTGTCGTCACAGGGTGGAGTTTCACTGCAGGGTTCAGAGCAGACATTCACTTCCAACCACTTGGCATCTACTGGATATTTTCAACAACTGTTGGTTCTCTGTTTGGTTGCAAGGCTTCACAAAAACTACCTGACAAATTTAATTAAACTTTGTGAGATTTAATTTTGGTGCGGATCTTTTTTTTCATTTTTTTGTCACTTTAAATCTCATTTAAATTTTTTTTAAACTTTGCATAGAAACAAAAGCCAGTGTGAATGTATGCTAATGCCCAGCAACAAAGAAAAGATAAAAACAGTACAGATGTGGGGGATACTTTCTCTACAATATATCTGTTGCTAAAGTCTTCCTAGTCAATCTGCTGCTGTTCTGCTTTGAATAAAGTCCGTTTTTTAACCTTTTTTTTTCTTCAACACTAGAAGGAATATTAATTTACTTTGACTTCCTGTGGACTATAATCCATAGTCTACAGGAAGTCCATGGTTCCTCTTTCTTCTAGCTCAACTAAGACGAAAAAAAAGAAAAAAACACACACTCTTTTGAGCTACTAAAATGTTTGCTTTTAACATTCCTCATAACGTTAGAGCTCTATAACCAGCCTGTGAGGGACCAAGGATGAAGAGAGCACAGGAGCTTTTTCTTTTTTAAAGAAGAAGTCTTTTAACATTTATTTTATAAGAAAAAGAAACAACAAAAATACTAATTTCAAAGTAAAGGTTCTGGGCCCATAAAAGTGGTCAAATAAACAGAATGTCAACATAACAAACTGAAAACTAACAAACTGACACACAAGGGGAAACTATACTGGCTTAGACTGTTTTGGCACAAGAGGGAAAACATAAAATAACTATCTCCCAACTAACTTAGATAAACTTCATTCACAACAAATTTAATTTAACAATAATTTAGGCTAACCTAATAGGAAAACAGAAATCTAAATAATCATAATTCTACATAAAGAATAACAAATAAAGTAATACAAAACAATAGAAAACCTAAACCCCTCTCCCGCTATTCTCTTCTAGAATGAAAGAGTCCAATTGGGCCTCCTCAAGGGAGATCCACATCAGCTTAGGCCTCCCACACACACTGGCAACTCAAAGGAAAACACATATTAACTGAAACCAAACCAAATTAACAAGGTGACAAAAACAAGTCAACTAAATGTGTGTACCCAGTTCGTCAACCATCCTGCCAAACTTGCTGATAATACTGAAATATAAAAAAATGGCAAGTATTACAAATAAAGTGTGTATTGAATTAACTTAAATAAAGAAAGAAGGTTACCAGACCAGGCTCAATATGTGTGGCTGCCTAGACAGCCTTCATACAGCCATAAACACCATCATAAACAAGTGAAAGCACCAGCTGGAGAAGATGTCCAGAGACGCTAAGTGCTAACAACAATGCTAGCAGCACAGGAAACATCACTTTTGGTAGCGTTTAACACGGCATTCTCTAAACTGAAAACCAAGCTGGATGATATCCAAACTGTTATTTCAGATCACCAACAGCAGAGTCCTCCACCAGCTGTCACATGCAGGGGCTCAGTTATGCTCTACGTTAAATAAGCATACAGAGTGAGATCCCAGCCACCTCGCTGAGCTGTGTTTCACAGCTAGCTGTTAGCACTTAGCCTAGCTGGACATGCTAAACCTCAGTAGATATAAACATAGATCTGGTAGGA